>NW_008676449.1:0-37791 GCF_000695815.1 Acanthisitta chloris
ATTGGGTTTGACAATGCTCGGCAGTCTGTCCAGAACATCTCTTATTTGCACTCTCGGGAGGCAGCACACTACCATTGAGACTGGGTCAGGCTGACAGACGAGTGTTTCTGTGCCTGTCAAGGTCGAGTCTCCTACTACTATCATCTGCCTCCTTTTCTTAGTTTGGTTTGTTTTAATTTTCTTTGTGGAGCAGGTTGTGCTAATGCAACTGGTTCCAGTTTTTTACATGCACCAGTTATTGCCTCATTTGTCTGTAAAGCTAGGAACCTGTTCTGTGTAGGCACAGCTGGATTGGGATATTGCACTTGGGTGAAGGCTCTGCCTCCTGCAGGTCCTTGCTGCTTGAAACTTCCATTCTTCTGCCGTATTGCCCTACCTCCCTCTGTGCATGCTGGTGGAGTTCTTGGCTGTTTTGCCATGGACTGTGGGTCCATACAAATCGCTGATTAGGTCATCAGAAAATGTATATTTCATGGTTCAACCTCCAAATATGCATTTCACAGTTGTTCTTAGAAATGAGTGATTTTAGCAGTCTGCAGAAAGGAGTCCCACAGATGATGCAGACAGGGTGGTACACAGTCTGACACAGCTTTAAGATGTGCATGTTGTCTGACATAAATAGGGACCTGCCAACGTCATAAACACTAAGTCGATGGTTAACATTCAAAATTTACAGAAATATAAAGGCTCTGATTCTGGAAACTATGCTAGACCTCAGCAGTACAGTTCATGACCAGGAAATGTAATTCACCAAGCATTCAGTTACTTATGAGGGATAAATCAGAGCAGTCTAGTGGTTTGTTTGAACTGTGTCAGCTACCAGCAATCCTCAAGTATTGCCAGGACATGAAGGCATATTGATTACTCCTTATGCCTCGGTTACATGTCAGTGGCTGGGAAGAGTGGAAGCATAAAGGCTTCATGAGCCAATAAAGGAAAAAAGCATTTAAAGCAGGGCTTAGATAGAATATAAGCCCACAAACCAATCCCCTCCATGAAATCCCTGATCCACCCCCCATGTGACGCTGCCAGTGCATTATCATTTTATTTTAAAATTCCTCAGATTCTCTCAGTTCTGCTCATGAGTATGCCCAGAACTGCCTCAATCTGCCTTACCTAGCACCCAACTTACCCCTAACCCAAATTCCTAACCTCTTTGACAAGGCACTGCTCCACCTCCATGTCCCTATATAGACCAGGTATCTCAAAGCCTGCCTTATATTCCACAGGAAAGTGTTCCCTTTCAGCATGGATCTGTGATCACTCAACACCCCACACTCCCACCCCCCAAAAAATGGTGTTTCTCTGTGGCCTGCCTTCATCTACAATATATAGAAGATTTTTAGTCCAGTTTTCCCTCAGCTTAAAAGTTCAGTATCGGACCCAAAGGACAGGGTTTGACAGCCAGCACTTCTCTCACTTTTCTTGATAATTGCCCCGACCACTAAGAATGTGCATGAGTGCACTTTCTCTTTCTTCAAACATTGTATCCTAAGTGCTATACTGCACAACTTGCTTGGTACAGCAGGCTATCTGTACCTAGTAAATATTTTTAGCAACATTTTAGAATGAATCCCATGTCCTCTGAATAAGAGAGAGTGTGAGATATCCCATCCTATTTTCCAAGAAACCCACTGCCTTTGTAGCCTAGGAGGTGAAAGTTTGTATCGCTTCATTCTAAGCCAGGCATATAAGCTGCTAGAAAGGACTCTTTCAGCATGATATAGCTCAGTGTTTTGTTATTGGCTGCAAAACTGTCAGTGTTTTGGAAGAAAAGACTGAAATTCTTGGCTGATTTTTCAAAGTAAGGTTGTATATGTTGACTTGGTGTAGGGTGGTCTGAGCAGTGGGTCTGAATGAGGTACCTCAATCATGCTGAGTTACAGTTTCAGGAGGACATCCAAAGAGTCCAGTGCAGATTATTTGCTCTCTGCAAGTGGTACCCCACTGTGCTGAAGTGTCATGTTCTGCCCTTAGGATTCCTCCACAAGGACCTGGGTATTATACAATAAAGCATTAGACACTGCAACTCCTACTTGCCATGGGTCTGAGATTTCTTTGGGCTATAGCAAACAGTGGACTGTCCAGGGAAGCACAGTAGCAGTAGGATGCTCTTCTCTGAAAGCTAATAACCCCCACCTGTGTGCTTCTATGTCCCCAAAGCCCAGGGCTGCACAGAAGCAAATGGTCACATCTGTGACTAGATGAATTGTGGACACTTTCCCTTAAAGCACAGTAAATAACACTCAAGTGATACACGCTGCATGAACAAACTCATTATTCCTCCATGCCAGGGACACAACTATGGGTTATCTTCCCTGTTTCTGTACTTGGGGAAATATATCTGAGAAGAGGATAAATGCTTTCCTTAAACTGGCATAATTATTCAGAGAAAAGCTAGGATAAAAATTTACCAAATCGCTACTCATTATGTTAGTCTGCCTCTAATGACTTCATTCCCAATATGTGTTGTTTTTATGTCTATGTCATAGACTATGAAACTCTCTTATCAGGATTGCTATTTCTTCTTGTACTGCTTACTATGTCTGATAAAGAATTAGTCCTAAATAATAAATAAAATAACAGAACAGCTTGTTCAGAATGCTGTTACAAACTCTTGCACTGCAATTTAAAGCAGTTGTTGAGGAGATGCATGCAAATTACATTCATGGTGCCAAACCAGGAGCATATGTAAAAACTCCTTTTTTGCCAGTTATGAATATAGCCTGTTGCCTGTGCATAAACATGTGCACATACTCTCCCCCCAGTCAAACTGAAAATGAAGATGTGTTTCCTTCACCTAAAAGTTTTAGGCTGCAGCAATTTTCCATTCTGGACAATGATATCCCATCAGATGGAACAGTCTGAGGTGTTAAAAGCCTTTTGCCAGCCTGGTTATAGAAACCATCCTAAAATAAGCATCTGGGATAATTTTGAATCTCTTTGGCTCTGTACTCCTGAGAATAATTTTGCACTCTTTGGCTCCATACCCCTGAGAATTTTGGCTTTGTCACACTTCTGAGCTGTGTTTTGTGTAAGGTAAAGCACACACAATCTGTTAAAACCAGATTTTAATTCACTGGGGTTTTTTAATAAAATAAAACTTTTACTTATCAAAGTTATGAATAGCTAGGGACAGATTCAAGTCAGGTCAATAAGTTCCTCAATGTAGATATAGTCTCCTTCGGATGACTTTGTAGAAGAGTTCTGCTCAGCATGTCTATTGGTCACAGAAAACAGAAAAAGACCAGATGCCCTGACCCTGCAACAGGCTTTGTATGTCAGCAGAGCTCTGAGCCTATGTGAAAGCCATGTGATGCTCTCCACAGCAATGGAGTGAGTATCCTGCATCAAAAAGCTGGTTTGGTATTGACAAAAAAAAAAGTAAGCCAATCAGTTTATGAGATGCTTATATTCTAGCCTCATGAAAAGCCTCCATTATTCCAGCCATTTTATATATAGGAAGAACGGATGACTGAAAAAACTGCTTGTGAAAGACACCCAAGAAGTACCTTAAGGATGTCTTGCAGTAAAAACACAGATCCATTTTGGTATTTAGAATGTGGGAGACCAGATAGGAGGTTCCCAAAAAGGAAAGGAGATGTGTGAGGAAGAGGGATAGGAGGCTGAGTTAAACAGGCAACAGATCAGCTGATGGGAGCATTGAAGGTGTGAGTCAGGATGGAGGAATTAATTTCAAAGTAATTTTCTGCACAGATTGTATGGAAATGAGTTGAACTGTAAGGAGGTAAAAAATAGGAATGGTTTGAAAATTTTATTTTGTTAGTGCTAGATGTGGTGAGTATTTGGGTCTGTGTGTCTCTGACCTGTTGCTGATTGCCATGTACACCAGCTCCTTACCATTTCTGTTGTCATTTGTCCTTATCCCCAAGACATCCCACTTTTTCATCTGTGTCCCATGTATCATGTGGTGTATAATTCCCTAGCAGCCATAAATCAATGTCTGCTTCCTAATGTTAGTCACCCAAGCTGCTCTTTTTCTTCAAGTCCTGCATATGCCTTCAGACACTAAAGCACAGAACATTATGGAGACAGTAAAGGAGAAGCTGGCAGAATTGTGGAATAAAGTGAATGCCTGAGGCTCAGAGGAGCAAGAAAGGAGTTAACATCAATTCTGAGGTCTCTCTGTGGCCAGAGAGAGATATTGACCAAGACCTGTATTTGAGACTGTACCTATTGATGCTTATAACAGAGCTTTCATTAATTTCTGCAACACATGATCAGAATCACAGAGAAGAAACAAAGTAAGAAATATTTAGAGACAAAGTAACAAAGTAACATTTCTTTTAAATAAATATTTTCTGGTGAGTGTGCCAAAGAAATGGAAGCAGTTCATTCTGACTGAAAATAGAAATCTAGGCTGGTTGAAAACATTTTAATATTATTCTTAATACTTTTTTTCCTTTTCATTAAGTAGATCTTCCCTCCTGCCTTCTCTTCTCAGTGAACAATTTTTATCTTGTGGTTCCATGCAGTCTCTTAGATGAGCTGACTACCCTGTCTTCATAAAACATTATTAATAATAAGATTACCCAGAAGGAGTTTGTCTGACCCTATGCTGGAGTACAGATTTCGTGACTATGCATGCAATACCATCTTTTATTTACCCACATGCAGCAGTGTCCCAGGCCTCTGCACGCATTACACAGTTCACACGATGATCAGCAGCGAAGTGCTCTGCCTTCATTAATGCAAAGCAACTGAGCGTTTTCTCAGGCTCAGGTGTGAGAAGCATCTCTGCTACCTGTTCCTGGTGAGGCTGAGAGCCACTTCAGTTAGCACTGTTTTGTGATAAGAAAAGAAATAGGATGTTTTCATGTCAGACAAAAAGCAAACAATTCAATTTCCCCCAAATACTATGCATTGTTCTATTACACTGGAGGAAGGAAGACTTCAGTAAGAGAAGACTTGCAGTATAATGCTTGTCATGACTTGGAATGGAAAGATTTGAAAGATTATTGGAAAGCATAGAGAAAGAAAAACAGTTTGATGGACATACGAAAGATTAAAGCATTGATTTGAATATTTTCAAAGTTGACATAAATACTAAATAACTTTGCAATGCAAGCTTGTGGTTCCAATGGGAAGTTTCAGGATGTAAGATTTCTGATTCACTGTTTTTTAGATTTATTTCCACAGACTCATTTGCACATGGAAGCTCCAGGACTGGCTGTGCTCAGTCACAAGTGTGGCTAAGGCTTGTGTAGAAATACTGAGTTAGCTTTCAAACAATTTGCTCACAGGTGCTCTGCACCACACCAAGATGATATAGAGCTCAGCACAAACTATGTCTGAGGTTAATAGCCTCCAGTGAATTACAGCCTGCCATGACTACATTGGTACTATCCCTCAAACTACCTACGTGAAAGTCAGCTCTAGTGCATTTATACAATCCGTTGTGACTGCTAGGGCTATATATTCTTTGTAGACTAGCTCAGGTTAGCTGGGTAAATCAGGAGCATGTCAACTGTTTAAAGGGCTTTTCTTTTCTGAACTTCTGGTTTGTGAAGTGAAATAAAATAGTGCCTGAAAATTGTTCTTGTGCGGTGTCTATTAGATAACCTACATAGATATATCTCATTGTAACCCAGAGCTGGCAGTAATATATGTTTCTGTTATCATCCTCAGCAGAAAGAGTCAGGGAAGAATGAACACATCATATGGACTATCCTGTAATGCCAAATGCAGAACTGAGGAGGTTTTGTAGTGTGAGACTTACTTTCCTTTTCCAGAACTGGGTCTGTGGACAAAAGCATTCACTGAATGTGAAGCATGCCAATTCAACAATTTTCACAAGTGCTTTAAAGCACAAAAAAAGTGCACCTTAGCAGGGATTCTCCTCCTGTAAAATGCTGATAGGATTTTACCAGTATGACTCCTATTACATTCAGCAATAGTCCCACAGCTGAACATTCACATACCACTCCAGAAATTGACTACTCCCTGTTTGAGCTTAGACTGTGTCAATGTATATATATTTAGATGGCTTTAGCTGTACTTACTCCAGAGATATATTCTTTCTGTGACTCCTTCTGTAATCACCTAGATCTGACAACCTCTGGAGTATTTGTCTTGCAAGGTCTCAGTAGTATTTTGCTGAAGAAGACTTTCAATTCTGGAATGTCATATGCCCTTTTTATATCCAGGTCATGCCATAAGGCCATATTTTTCCTCAGATGCTTTCTGAAGCAAGTGAAAGGAAGCAGCTTAAATCTTGATGTAAGAGTAGAGTTCTCTTTATGTTATTTTGTTTATTTATATTTGTGTGTATGCCTGCATATGCACTTATGTACCTAGGGAAAAATTGTACTTTGCGCTTTCTGTAATGCTTTCATGCTGATTCTATTTAGCATTGCCTCTATCTTTCACCTGATACAGGTAGGGCATGCTGTGACTTCCCAAGCAGTAAATACTATTGTCATAAGTGGTGTTGCTCACATATATTCCTCAGATACTTGGCAATATTTGGACTGAGTGGTATCAGTGGGAATAAGAGCCCTAAAAAGGATTTAGACACCAAAATGTGTCTTCAGGTTTTTCTCTGGTTCTGTAAGTGGTTTTGTGGCTCTTAGGCTTATTCTGATGATCATAAATGTATATTGATTACACAGAATACAGTTCTGAGTCTTAGATGCAACAATAAGCACCCAAAACCATTGCCATATTCCTACCAGGAGAAATGGCATTCTCAGCAAGCTATGTTATTGTATATGACAGGTGAACTTTCAGGGGATATTTGGTTTAGCTTGATGAAGCAGAACAATAATTTTGTCTTTATTTGATTTTACCAGCAAATTGCATCAGTGCAAAGTACCACACAATTACTGTATTTCTTGAGGTCTCTGCCCTTACGGTTGGGGTTTTTTTATTTATTTTGAGTTTTGATTTTTTTGTTTTGTTTTGTTTATTTAGTAGGTACAATTGTCTTCCGTGCATAATAAGTGACATAAGCTTAGTAAGCCACACTATATTGGTTGAACACTTCTAAAGAAGGCAGAATTCTCTGTTTACTGTGCATGATTATACTTAGGCTGTCAGGGTGCTGCACTTGACAGAAATCCCATAGAAAGACAACCTCTTAAATGAAAGGCATCACTCCCCAACAAAAAAATGTCACCTTGATCTGTAAGCCTTAGGTAACTATGTTGTCCTGGTGCCATTAATATTTTTCCTCTGACTGATACATTTCTCTTCTGTTAACACTCTAATGAGATGATGATGTTTAAAGAGAGGAAAACATTGGGTTTTCCCAAAGGCAGAATGATAGGGAAAGGGAGAAGTCTTATCTAAGTACTTGCAATAAAGGCTACCTGTGGTCTGCCTCTTGCTTTCTTACTGGAACCTTAAGCAAATTCATTAAATCATGTGAATTTTCTATGCATTATACAGGTCCTTGAAAACAAGTGTGCAAGCTGCATTGCTTCTGGAGTAGTTACAGGATCCCTGTGGCTCAGAGGAACATATCCAGTGCATCAAAGCTGCATTTCTCTCACTGGCCCAATATCCATGGTCCCTGGACAAAGGACAGGCCAAGCTGCCTTTGGTAGCACTTCTGCCCTTATCCTGTGTGCCACACTTTGAGCAGGGAGTAAGCTAGGATGATGAACAACTTGCTCATGTCTAGTGACCATGGCCAGCTGAGCTGTCCCAGCTGCAGTTCATCCTTTCTGTCTGACTTACAGGGATGTGCCTGGAGGGCTGTGAAGAGATGCATTGGCAAGCTCCTGAAGTGGTAATTCAGGCACCTGAAGTACTGCAGCTGCAGAAGCAGAGCCCTCCATAGGGGTTAGCTCTGTTTCAGGACTCATGAGGACTGTGCTGGATGTTGGAAGCTGTTCAGTTTGGTTGGGGATAAATGGTTGCTAAAATCCCAGTTGTCTTCAGAACTGGCAATTAAAAAACCATCTCCAACAAGTTCCACTAGCCTCCCCTGCTGTCCTAGGATCTGTTTTACTAGTGCTCAGATCATCATGTGGATCTTTATCCAGCCCTCACCCACATTTTGATCACCTCCCTTGTCTGAGCTCAGATATAAAATCCCTGCCCCACAGGCAGAGAACCTGCCTCCTGAATTTGGCCATTGGTCCTGTTCTAGATCAGTGCTGTATCTTCACACTCAGATAGGATTGATTTTAGTCTTTTCAAACAGTCCTGGTGTTTATCATGCTCTCAATGGTAATGGGAGAAGAAAGGTTTGACTGAATTTTGCCTCTATATAGGGAACAAAACAAGCCCTCTCAGATGGTGGGAAAAGCTCTTTGCATAGGCACAAGGACCAAAGTGAGAAGGTAGACCAAAAAATAATACGTCAACCAAAAATGACACCAGATTCTTCACAGATCTGTAAATGTCTTGCCAAGATTTTCACTGTCATTCCATGAGGTGGTTCTACCTCATTTTCACTTCTGTATCTCTCTGCTTTGCCCACAGTTCTGTGTGTGTATGCTGTATTTTAGTTTGCTTTGCAAAATCGCTTCATAAATACACATATCAAAGAAAATTGGCAAGTGTACAGGTATCATTTTAGATCTCTTGTATGATTATAATATGCCCACTAAGGACAATTTAACTATATGGTTGAAATTAATGTGAAGAAAAAAGGCTGCCAGGTGCAACCTGGAAACTCTACACCAAAAGAGACAGAATTGGGATGAACTTGAGGGTACAGATATGATTAGTTGCAGTTAGGATGATCTCCAGGGAAAAAGTGCAAGTAAGTCTTCTCAAGAATGTATCAAATGAGGGAAGATTTTGGGCAATGTGCTATGAATACTAGAGAATGTTTAGCACAGGCTGTAGTTAGCAGCTGGATGGGGCTCAAACTTACATCTTTTAGAACTCATCACTCAACATGGAGACATTGGGATAGATTCACCCATTCTGACAGCTGATAAGGAAAGAATTCATTCTCTAGCCAGATGGTGACAAGACCACAGGCACTTTGGGTCCAGGAGTTTTGAGGCAATATGCCATAGCAAATTCAGGGGAGTATTTGTTATATTCAGGTTCCATGTGGGTAAGGTGAGCAGATGAGTGCTGAAGACTTTCTGTACGTGTTTAGTACCCTGAAGTCACAGGAGGTGTATGACACATTGTCAGAGTGTTTCAAGAAGGTAGTGTGTCAGAAAGTCCTGATGACTGGCAGCAGCAGCAGACCCTCTGGGGAAGAAGGGGAAAGGGAGCTGCAGGGAACAGATGCAATATCTTAGCTGTTTATCAGAATACCATACAACTACTTTCTGATGGATTTGAGCTTCAGCTGCCTGGTTTGGACTTGGTTTAGTTTCTTGGGTTTTTTTACCTGAGTTCTTTTGAGAAACACACATTTTCCTTATGAAAATACGTGTTTCCACATTCAAGATCATTTTGATTATCTTGAATGTGCCTGAGAGGCACCTGGACTGTTACCTTGTTGAATTGGAGGTGATAAAAGGAAAACCAGAGGGAGAAAAGAATTTAGCTATAAAGTATACTTTGCCTAATTTTTTACAGGTAATGTCAACTTTTTTTAGATTTTAGGCAGTAAAGCCAAATTAGATGTATCCATTGCCTTTGAAGAATTTCAGATTATGTTCTCAAACCTTGGCTATACTTCACAGAAGTTTACTGCTTTCATTTTAAACAAACTATTAGATTAGAAAAATCTTATAGGATGGAGTGTGTTTCAGTTTAAAACTATTACACCTTGTCCTATCACAGCAAACTCGACTAAAAGGTTTATTCTCATCTTTCTTATAAACCTGTCTTAAGTATTGAAAGGCCACAATAAGGTCTCCCTGGAGCCTTCTCTTCTTCAGCCTGTACAAACCCTACATACCTTTCCAATTTAGAGAAGGATATTCTGGAGGACTGCATCAAGGCCCAAAGAGAAGTCCAGACAAATAACACTGGTAGACCTTTCCTCATCCACCGATGTAGTCACTCCATCATGTAAGGCCACTAGTGTGGTCAGACAGGACTTGTCCTTGGTAGAGCCATGCTGGCTGTTCCAAATCACCTCCCTGTCCTCCATGTGCCTTAGCATAGCTTCTAGGAGGATCTGCCCCATGATATTCCCAGGCACAGAAGTGATTCTGACAGGTCAGTAGTTCCCAGGGTCCACTTTTTTCTCCTCTTTAAAAATAGGTGAAATATTTTGCTTTTGCCAGTCACCAGAAACTTCACCTGATTGCTATGGTTTTTTGAACATCATGGAGAGTGATTTGGCTACATCAGTCAATTCCTTCAGGACTCTGGGATGCAAATCAGGTCCCATAGACTTATTTATATTCAAGTTCCTCAGGTGGTCACAAACCTGACCTTTCTTTCTACTGTGTTTCCTGAGTTCTTATACTATTCCACATCTACCAGCAGTAGGCAAGTAAATGACATTTTATAATTGAGTAGGGAAATGAAGGAAGGCATTTGCTTTGTTGTAAGATACAGTGCTCTAGCATGCACCTACCCAGTGTACATCAGGACTGTAGTATGTGATGTGGTAGCATATTTCCTAACATACATAAGCATGTTTTCCTAATATAGTTAGGCATGTTTACTAGGTTCTGCTGGCACTCAGGAACTGGAACTGTGATGCTCACATATGATGGCTTTTGCACGACAGCACCCTGAGTTTAAAGAAAAGTTGACAAAGAGCATGGGAAAATGCCAAGGCACTCAAGTCTTTACCGTCAAGAATGGTCTTCAGGAATCCCATGACACTGAGACCTGTGGAAAAGTCCAGATCAAGAAAACCTCAGTGGAGAAGTATCAGGATGCAGAGCATTTAGGCAAACTGGGCACAGACCATGGAACCACATAGGAAATACCCACAAGTGCTGTGGAAGTTGGGTGGTGGCATTCTTTATTATCTTTGAAAGGTCATGGTGCCTGGAGGAGGTTCCTCATCATGCAAGGAAAAAACATGACTCCTAAGAAGAACAAGGAAGAGAATACAGGAGCTACAGGCTGCCCAGCCTTACCTTGAATCCTCCTTGAAGCCATTTCCAGACATGGAGGACAGGAGAATGACTGTCGGTAGTCCACACAGATTTGTGAAGGGGAAATCATTCCTGACAATGCTAAATTGCCTTCTATGATGACTTGAAAGGATTCATGAATAAGAGGAGAGCAGTGTATATCTCAACTTTAGCAAGTCTTTTGGCACTGTCTGTCACAACATCCTCACAGACAAGCTATTGGAACAGACTAGGTAAATGGGCATGGAAAACTGACTGAACTGACGTGCTCAATGGGTTGTGATCAGCAGCATGAAGTCTAGTTGGAGGCTGGTCTCTACTGGTGTACTACAATGGTTGATACTGGGCCAAAATGGTTTAAAATCTTCATTAATTAGCTGAATGATGGGACACGGTGCACCCTCAACATGGTGCAGGAGATTAGACTGAGAGGAATGATTGATACCCTAGAGGATTGTGCTGCCATTCAGAGGGACTAGGATAGAATGCAGAAATGGGCCAATGGGGTCTCACCATGTTCAGTAAACGGAAATGCAGTCCTGCACCTTGGAAGGAACAATCTGAAAGCTGAAACACATGAAATTCCACATAAGAATAAGAGAAATTTTACTGTAAAAGTGACTGAACACTGGCACAGGATGACTAGAGAAGCTATGTAGTTGCCGTCTCTGGATATACTAAAAATCTGCTGTGGTATGTCCTGAGAAACCTGGTTTGCGACTAGATGGACTAGGGAAACTAGGTTTATCTTCAGAGGTTCCTTTCAACTTCAGTAATTCAATGATTCTCTTTGTCTGGATGCAGAGAAATATGATAGTCTAGTTACCCAGGTGGTAGAAATATCACCAATTAAAAGGAACAAAAATGATAATATGGAGGGAGAATGACAGACTGTTTGGCTTGTTTTGGCTTTATGTTGAAAGTGAAAATACATTAATAACATAAAAAGGAAATGTTTTTAAAAACAATTCTTGTAAAAAATAGAGCTGAACAACACACTTTGTTGGAATTAACTGCCTCAAAACATATTACTGTTGTAGTTTTGATTCCCAAAACCAACATGCTTGTTTCATTGAAGGTGGGTGGTCTAGCACTTAGGAAGTTGACAATGTACTGGGTTTCATGAGGCTCATTATTTTTCTTTCCATTTTTCAAAACAGAAAGTAATAATGTTTACATCCTTTATAAATCAATTTCAGATCTCACTATGAAACCAAATGTGGGTATTTATGTTCTCTGCACTGACATTTTTATATATATAAGGAAAATTTTGTGATTAAAAATCATAATGGGAAAAGGAACAAGAAAGTACTTGATATTCAATGCTTGTACCAACTTTGGTGTCACTGAAATTCAGGCATTTAGCATTAATCTTTTTTGATTCAGTTGGAAACCCCTGTTTATTTCATCACACCTAAGAAATCAAGGAGCCTAATAGACAACTAATTAAATATAAAGTGCCCATTCATTCTGCAACACGTCAGTGACTGCTGAATAGCAACAAAAGAGGTAGGAGAGATTACAAATAGCTGTTTAATGAAAGCAGTGTCAAGCCAGAACAGATATTGCTAAAATATTTCGTTGTGGCAAACAAGATGTTTCCAGATCATGTGCACGAAGAGCTGCTTGTCTAAGTCCATTTTTAGTGGACTGGAATCAATGTGAAAAGTGGCCCTTGCTGGGAATTTCAGTGGCAAGCCTTTGCCTACAGAGTAGAGTAGATGTGGAGAGATAATATTTTCTCTTTAAATCCTGGAGGAAGGAAGAAGGGAGAGAGGAGTGGTTACAGTGCTAAAGTATATTCTGTGCTTCTACTGTGGATAAGGAAAAAAGCTGCTATACCCATGTCTACATTCAACTCTCTTGTGAATCTTTAAATACAAGGATGTTGTTCTGTGTCTTTATATAACAGCTTCCAACAAGACAAAGTTAATAAATTAGCATCAATAATGTTTTTCTTTTGATCAGTATTTATATGATATGTTTGGGAAAACTCACTTTCTACTCATTTTCAGCCACATCTGTACCAGATAGTGTGGAGGCTGAGGGGTCTGTACTTCTGTTTCAACGTATATTGCAACATTTTTATTGCATTCCACAGGTCCTCCAGTAAACGTTACTTGCAATATTTTTATCAACAGTTTTGGATCAGTCACAGAAACCACAATGGTAAGTGCTATGATGCCATTGGCAAGTGAACAACAATACTTAATATATGTCATGAACACAACCTGTCAATTTTTCTATTTATTGTTCAACTTGCAGGTCCTCCTGTAAATGTTACCTGCAACATATTTATCAACAGCTTTGGTTCAATAGCAGAAACTACAATGGTGAGTGGGACTGGTCATTGAAGCCATCTTGTGAAGGAGTGGGATGTCATGTAGAATAGTGATGCTCAGGATGTGGGGACATTTACTGAGTTATTAAGCTGCTAAAAAACTACCAGCTGAACAATAATAAAAAATAAAAGAACATAAAATAAATATAAAATAATTCTATAAAGAAATATATAAATTATGAAACTCGTCTATTGAGTCTAAATGCAACTCCGTAGGGACTGCACCATAATCTCTAGAGACTGTAACAGCAGCAAATATAGGTATGTGCAAACCTGCTTCCTCAGGTTATACTAGCACTGAAGAGACCAAAGAATTGCTGGAGCTCAGCTGTGGGGGTCCCTGCCAAGCACTCTGTATTTTGAGTGGGTTTTACACCACATGCTGAATTATTTGCTGCTGCAGATAATGGTCTTGTTTAACTTAGATAAATCTATGTGAATTGCAGCCACATCAGTAACTGAAGTGAATGCAAAACGTGAGTCAAACGACTAGAATATACAGCTATAAGAAGACTTAGGTATTTTGAGGCTAAATTGATTCCAGCTGACTAAAATATATATTTTGTCTGAATGCAATGGACGCACTCAGACAAAAAAGAAAAGACCAAAATGAAAATGTAGGTTTTAATTCTGATAAATATAAATACTTCAGTTTTTCAATTTAATATGAGATTTATATCTTTAAAATTGCTAAAATTTAAGATTAACAAAATGGAAATTAAAATTTTAGTCCCAATTAAAAAAAATTTTTAGTCTAGAAATTTAGTAACCTATTATCTTTTTTCAATATTTGCTATGAAAAATAAACAATATTTTAATGAGTGTATTTAAAAGATGCTGAGTTTTTAAACTTCCTCTTTTCAAAAAAATGAAAAAATAAAAGATCTGTTGTTTATTCAAGCATACATACAACTGATCCTGGAGGCTAATCCAGAGGGATATTTTTGATGACTTTGTTATAATAATGTGATAAACCCATAATAATTATCAGGTGCTCATATCTATGGCACTTTTGAAGAATCTGCAATGTAATTCCACAGCTCTGTTTTCCAATGATACACAGCATCCAGATCTTTCTGGATTTGCTGAAGAAAGAGGAATTAAAAGTGCTGTAGGAAATAAGGAAACAAAATCCTGTAGGAGTAAGATCTTGGTAACTAAAAACAAACTTTCTACCCACAAAAGGACTTGAAGTAAACCAAAGAACTGGGATTTTTTTTTAAATAAAATTGAATAGTTACTGCCTTGCAAGCCTTACATTAAGGAAGAGTGGATATGTAGCCTGACTTGTGGATTTTGTTCAGTATTAATTTAGATTCAATTGTAATTCATGCCATCATTTTAGAAACTGGTGCCTAAAGAATGTAGGAACACAAATTTTCTGCTCCTAAATATTTTTACTTAAAACCTCTCCTTGTTATTTTATGTTTTTTAGAGATAAAAGTCAAGTTATTGTTAGGCCAGATTGCTTTCTTAAATAGTATGTGAAAGACTCTTGTATTAATGACAAGCTGTAACATACAGAGCTATAAAATAAACAGATATGTTAATGTTTTAGAGAATGTTTTTGTAATACTTTAAAACCACCTTATAAGAAAACTAAAATCAAGTTTAAAATGGCAGGGAAAAAGCATGTCATGATGTAACATACTTATCAACAGACTTAATTTTCATTATTTGTGGAAAATGTCAATTGTTTTCCTATGTTTAAAGGATTCTGAGGAGATAGCTATTAATGTAGCCTTTTTACCCAGCCATGTCTGTTGATCCTAGTGTGTAGAGTCATCAGCATAGCATTAAGTAGCAAAACTTCTGCAAGTCACTAGCTTTACAAGATGGCATTCAATGAAAATATATTTGCACGACCTAATGCTGATTGCATTAATTAGACTCCTTCATTGCTTTGATTAAATCCCCTCATTGCATTCTATCTTCTATCAAATATGTTAATGTGCACCTTTCCAATGTTCATTAACACATTTTGCTGAAAACAGCCAAACATTCAGGTAGATGAAAACAAAGACTATTGGCATTCTTATTTTGCTTTGTTCATAGTATCTGCTGAAAGTGTGGAAAGATTTCTCTAAAATGTTGTTCAATGGTTTGGTATTGATTTTCTTAATGCTGTCACTTCTTTAATGACTATTGTGACTAGTTTGGGAGTCTGCTCTGAGAGGCAGGCATCAATTACTGTTCCATCTACTTTGCCTTTCTGAAATAGATATAATCTTGTGGTAAAACTGTTGGCATCCCTTGTGATAAATAACGAGTTTTGTTTGACTCCTAGGAATCATTTTCCCCTGTAAAATGCTCTTGATGGTTTTGACATAAAACTAAACGATTCATTTAAAAGCCTGGATTGCAAATTCAGTAGAGACACTCCTGTCTCAGAGGAGAGGAATGCTTAGTGAAATCATGTATATGTACTGAAGGGACATTATCAGAATATAACTTGGACAATCTACAGCAGTTCATTGGGAACTTGGGGGATGAAAACTTGTTTAGAGAACCTTTCAGTAGGAGAATTAACATGGCAAACAGGATTGCACTTCCAGATCTACTAAATTCAGTAAGCCAGGTTCTCAATAACATTAGTAGGAGTAGTTTCTGTTTGCTGATTGTGACAGACACCAGGATGAAATTCCTCCCTGTGTGAAAAGCCAGCATACTCTTCCGAAAGCTAAAACCTTTCATTCAGAAGTAAAATGGAATTTTGTGCTGGTTCAAATGGATGAATCCCACAGAGTGTTCCTGAGTTTTATTCCCAAAGAACTAGAGAAACAAAATGCATATGTATCAGTCATTCAGTATGATAAGGCACATATGGGACAGTATCACAATTGAAATTTTTTTCCTCCAAAATAAAAGACTTTCTTCCATGTTGGAATGATATATATTATACCAAAATGAAAATAGTAAAAACTGGCTGGAGTCAAGATGAAATCATAGGAAGTTTTCTTCATTGATTAGTCTTTAATTTAAGCCCAAAATTGCAAAGAAAAAGAAAAATATGTTCCTGAGTAACTTCACTGAATAAAGCAGTTATGCCAGTAATATCTGTATCTATTTTTGGAAGCATTCACACATGCAGCATTCAGCAGAAAATTCACTGTACAGCATGACTGCAGTTGAGTATCACAGATGAGTAATCTACATCAGCCTGGGCAGCGTCCCAAAGAATTCAGATGTTCGGTGTTGCTAATGACCAGGATTTTTTAGCTATCAGCTGTAGGAGAAGCTAAGAGCAGTTTGTACATTGACAAGCTAATTGTTAATTACAGAAATGACTAACTGTGAGGACATTATTATTGTAGTTATGCCCTATAATCAATGACTGACACTATGCACCAGATTCTTTGCTGGGGTAAATGTATCAAACTCCAGTTGTGTTTCGAGTACTTAAGTTAACAGAAAAAAATTAGATTCCATGGCTGTGGCTGGCTGCATGATACTATCTTCCAACTAGGAAAACCCTCCATAATTACAAATAAGCTTGTTAGATCCTGATTAATCACATGTACAGTTCTAACTGCATACCTTGCAAGGTTAGGTACATAGGTAACTTTTTTAGTAAGCCCTTCCTATGCTTGAAGAGCCAGCCAAGTCTGCCGTTTCCCTCAACATCCCAGCAATCAATGCCCTTGGAGGGGAAGATAGGAGGAAAGCTAAATCTAAGACAAACATCAGCTCAGAGACAGAAAGTAGCACTGAAGAGGGAGTGGGGCTCCCCTGCACTACCCCTGCTACAGCAGTGCCTGAGACCAAAGGGATTCAGAGCTTTGCTGAAGGTCTTGTCAGTGAATCTGAATTTGTATTTGCTGAAAGATTATTTCTATCTACATTCCTGTAACACAAACTAAGTATATCTGTGAACTGAGTCCATAAATCTTCAGATAAAGCTCCTAAAACTAATCAGATTAATATTCTTTTAGTATGTTTGTATTACTCTGATCTTATGGCTTGAGAACAGAGAAAAACTGTTTATCTGAGTTGCCTTGAGCTATCATTGGCATTGGTGTTGTGACTGAGATTGAATCTTCAGGTCCGCTGTCAGAAAGAATTTGCAGAGCAGGTGTACTCGTGGTTGTGTAGGAGTGCATTACTACAGTCCACCCACTCCTACCCTCAGGAACTTGAAAAATACACACTGTAGTCTGCCTCAGCTCCATGTTGTTCTACCATTCTCAAGAGAATTTTTCTTCAAAAGAGAGTTACAATGTTAGCACAGGAAAAGTAAATTCAAAATTCTGCACATGATCTGGTCTGACTGTAAAAACACATTCCCCTCAACTGCTAATACCACAAGCATAGGAAAGAAAAGTAATGCTGTGTATGTTACCTTTCCATTTTTATTTCTCATTAAAATATTTTTATATATGTGTAAAGCCCAGCAGACATAAACAAAGGTTTCTGTCATATTTTGCTTCTAAATACAAAGCTTGCAGAGGGAAAACATTTCCAAGTGTATCACTGTGATGGCTCTGGTGTATTTATGAAGAGACACATTGAAAAATATAGTGTAATACTATTGGCATTATTTATGACTTTGGTATAATATATAGCATCATATACAAGCTCTTCTATGAATTAAGATTTTTCAGACTGGTTTTTATTATCTAAATCGCCAGCTACTGAAGTTCATGAAAGCACTTTTTAAAAAGATATTTCTATCCAATTTACTGATTTGACTTATTTATGATTCTTATATCATGGGGAAAAGTTCCTCTGCTTTCCACAGACTTCATTATATATCTTATTACAAAGGAGTATTAAAAGTAGTCATACAACTAGTTGTAGCAATTTAATTCTCTCAGCAATAGCTGATGACAGTGTCAACCTTCTTTTCTGTAGAATTAAAATCAAGTGCTTTCCTAGATTTAGAACCAAAGCTGTCCCATATAAACTTATGACACTCTCAGTTTCTAAGACAGAAATAAGGGACGGTATGTTTATGGGTAGTGTATCCTCACAAGATATGATGAAATTTTATGAGCTCAGAACTGTGAGTAGCTGTTCTGTCTTTAAATGTCTGAAACAAGACCATCATAGAAAGTACAATGACTTGTGAAAACCAGATACTGGCTTTTGTAAGTATCTTTAATAAACATGCTATCCTTGAACCCTCTCTCAGGTCTGTCTTGCTCTGATGAGTAGACATTCCTGTTTTGTCTCACATCTACCCAACAGCAAAATGAAAATGAAAAAGAAAGAAAGAAAGAAATGTTGTGTCCTAATGAGATTGCAAAGCATTATCCTGTTAGGTTCAGAAACTGCATCAGTTTGTATGTCAGAAATATTCTGTCAGGGTGGCAGCACACCTCTCTGCCACCCTACTAAGTGAAGAGTGGGAAAGCTGAAGCTTGGAGGGGCTAGTTCCCAGAGTCTGCATATTGGGCAAGCTGCTTTCTGCAGTTCTAATCAGAGTGAAAATACTTCTCTACATTTCAAGTATGATATGTTCTTTAGACAATGCAGTTCAGTTACCTAACTAAACCCAGTTCAGCTCATACATTTTCCAAGTCAAAAGCACAGTTGATGTACTGTGGCTATTGCAAAGTAAACCTTAAATGAAAGGTTTGTATAATTGATAGAATTATATTGATAAATTATATTGATAAAATATTCCTTCAGATAATATAACCAATATAAATATTAAGAAATATTTTTCTTTTAGAGGAAGAGTACATGTGTTTCTAAGAGAGTGTTCACAAACAAATTACAAAATAGTAATTTCAGGTAAATATGCTATAAAAGCAAAGTAAGCTGGGGGAAATTAAGCATTTATTCACTGTCTTTAGGGGTTTGGGATAAAGAGAATAAGCATGCCTGTTCCCTCCAGAAAGTTTAGACCCTAAAAGCCCTTTTCACACTCCCCTTTAATAACCAGTCTTGACACAGTGTTAATGTTGGTTCTAAATGAACCTCTAAGTAATTGCTGCCTTTCCCAGTTGTGACTAGCAGACCACTGAGCAGAAGAATACAATTAGGCCAATTTTACTGGGATACAGAGAGGGAGGAGTAAATGAAGGAACATACAGAGAAAAGCATACAGTAGGCAGAAAAAGGAAACAAATAGTAAATAAGAAGTGCTGATTTAATTTCTTCCACACAATTTTGGCTTCATTGGAATTAGAAACTATTCATGAGTACATTAGACATAATCGATTTACATATTGGAATCAATTTATTTAAATTGGTATTTTCATAGAATCTTTGTTGAAATTATATATATCTAGCTGCAATGCTTTTTGACTTTCTAAGTACCTGAGTTAGTCTATATCATTTGAAAGAAGGTTATATTTAATATTGGAGGTTACAGTTAATATTCTTCTCATCACTGAAGGAGTTTTGATTTGAAAAATATACCAGTTGTGTTTGTTGGGTTTAACACAGTATTTTGACAATGTTATTTTCAAATGACAACCCTGATGTTCAAAAGGTAACGCAAATGTTTGCTGTAATGCTGGTGCTGTAGTAAGTCTAAGAGCATAAAGAAAGCTAAAGTGGGCTTCCAGTTTTGGTTCCTTAGTAACCTTTTTACATGGAATTTCTGTAGGACTACAGAGTGAACATTTTTTTGAGACAGCAGTGGAACGACTCACGTCTGGCTTACAGTGAATATCCTGATGATTCCCTGGATTTGGATCCCTCTATGTTGGACTCTATTTGGAAGCCAGATTTATTCTTTGCCAATGAGAAGGGAGCAAATTTCCATGATGTCACAACAGACAACAAGTTGCTGAGGATTTCTAAAACTGGAAAAGTGTTGTACAGTATCAGGTAAACCAGTTAACTTGATTTTTTTTGTCTTTATCCCTTTCTTTCCTCTGTTTTTTTCTGGATGCAATGTACATATTTAATTTTTCTTGCTGTCCCATGTGTACAACTGAAATGAGACTTAATCGTAGCAGAGTAGAAGGAAAAATTGCCTATGTTCCTTTGCTAAGCTTTTACTTTTTGCAAAATAGTCTCTAAGTGGCACAGTGGTGCTTCTTAGACTAGTTGAGAACTTGAGGCTGTCTGGAACTTTAATGGTATGCCTCAGCAATTCCCATTAGCGTTAGCTCAAGTCACTCTTACAAAGCGAGGAAATCAGCTCTTCAGTAGTCTGTGGGTTGCAATTTGAAAGTAAAGGGGAATAGTATTTTAAATGACTGCTCAACACTTTAAGTAAAAACATTCATGAAATGCAATAAAATTGCCATGCAAGTCGCTAGGCAATTGGATGTATTCATTCGCTTTAAAAAATAACTGGAATTATGGAAAGCATTTTTTAATGCTAAGTGCATTCAAGTGTGTGTCATGTGACTAGATTTAGGCTGAATTAGCAAACAGTGACAAAATATGATTTGATATGACCTGACGAAACAGGATATATGTAGAGAAATAGAAATGCATTTCACAGGCATAAACAGCAGCAAACAATCTGCAGTATTTATATGACATTTGGCTTACTGTGAGCCATTATTTGCTTAATACAGGTAGACAGAGATGAAAAATATTATATAATTGCTCTTACAATTGTTTACAATAATTTTCCACTTTTTGTTTATTCCTGGGAATGCTTCTTGGCTTTTGACTTTCCTGCATTGTGGAAACCAAACATGATAGTATTTGTTTAACAGGTTGTTTAGTGAATTTACTCATCTGTAAAGCAGATTAGAAGGCAGTTGTTTCTGATGGGGCATTCTGTTTGTGACTGCATATTCATTCAGGAATTATTATTGATCCAGGCTCAGGATAGTTGTGTTCTTTAGGATGTTAAATAAAAAAATATTAGCATATCACTTCCCTAATTTACATAGTTCTTTTGGAAATTCCTTGATAGGAGCCTAGTAATACTTGGGTGGATTAAACGGGGTGGAAAGCAAATGGTTACTGAGCAAGGTTTCAAATTGGTATACCTGAACAGTTTGACAATAGTAATAGGATACAAGGATGGAATCAGCACTAGCAGAGTGATAAATATACTGTCACTTACAAATATTTCCTGTTTCACTCTGAGAAAGAAATGAATGCATCTGTTTGTTTGAATGGCATCAGACACCATCTTATTGGAGGCAACAGTGCAGTTGGGTGTTGTTCTGAATGCAGATGGATAATTTTCCTGATATTTGCCCATGCAGCAAAAGTAATATTTTGAGCTGCCATATCACATTTGTAAAGTTTCCACACCTAAATGCAAATTAATTTGAAGCAGAGTAAGCAGTATTCCAATAGAGCAATAAGCAAAGTTCATTGTTTCTCATTTGTATCACACAGCAGTAACAGAGGCTTACCTGGCCTCTAACATACTTTTCCGGCACTTTACAGTGAAGAAATCTTTCCAGAGTTTGGAAACTTGAAGTCAGAAGTAATTAGAAAAAGTTGTCTTTATTCTCTAGATACTGGGCTAGATACATCTGTGTAATGTCAGTTGTTTGTATTTGTGCTATGTGAAAAGAAATGAGAATACTTTAGTGGCTGGTTTCGGTACATTGGGAATGTTCTACCGCTGCTATTTTCACTACTGCACCAATAGCGCTTCACCCGCCATCAGTATATTTAGCATTTAGTGTGCTGAAAGTGTTTCAAGCACTTCACAAACACATCTTAGATGCAGCAGTGTGGGCTGGTTTGTCATATTTCCAAATTTAATAAAATCAAGGTCAAGTTCATCTCGCATACATACAAACCATTCTCTGCATAAAATGAGTTGAGAACAGCTCCTGGTAATTAATGGGTGAGAGGCAAGGTGTGTGTATTATATGACTGTGGTATCCCTCTTCCCTCTATCCTGCACTAAAAACATGGAAATGTGATGTGCAGGAGGCTCAACTGGCTTATGCTGTTAAATGCTCTCAGAGGCCTAACCTGCCCTTACTGAAGAGAATTTGGAAGAGCACCTGGAACAACAACTCATGGTCCATATTTTACTAAACCAAGACATTTGGTGTAGGGTATGGGTGCTCAGATATGTCATGAAAGAGTGAGTGAAGGTCTGACCTGTATATTACCTCCACTGCAGTGCTTGGCTCTGGGAATTATCTCACCCTGTGGTAAGCATGAAGCTCTTCATCCTTCTCTCAGTGAGGGATAAGCCATGCTGCATTTGCTGGTGATGGTATGCATGATGTAGATTTCCATAGACTGACATACAATAATTAGTTATGATGCTCATGCTTTCAGATTCCTACATCTATATTTATTTTTCTTGGTGCTTTTACAGAAAAGAGAGTTGATTGTTGATGTACCCACCTATGAATCATATAAGTTTCGAAATCCAATCCCATTTTTAGATGTTTGCTGCATGCTCAAATTGCTACCTTGATATTTGTTTTGACCTCAGGTAGCATGTTACACAGACCCTCAGGCTCCATATTTGGATAACTTTGGGTCCTTCAGGGAGAACTAAAACCTTATGGAGGGAACCCTGCACTACTCAATACTGCAAATATATGCTATTGCCACTAGAGATGTAGCAACAGCTCCTAGGGGCACATATATTTTGAGAAGTCAGCAGTTACAGCAAAGTTATATTCAGCAAACAACTTCACTTTAGTCAAGATCAGTCTCAGTTGTACCCTTTGAGCTGCAAAAAAAATTGCTGCAACTTTTATTTTAAAGCACTCTGCAGAGAGCAGTCAATAAAAAGGGTTTATAATAGCAACATTCAATAAAATTAGTTTATGTCTATTCTGTAGGCTGAAAAAACAATGAGAGTTAAAATCATAACCTACATGATGTCACCCCCTAGATACTTGTGACTCATCCACTCCCAATCCTTCACTGTTCTCTGCATGGACTGGATTTTTGGAGGGGGTTCTTCACTTGGAAAGCATGGCAGAACTGTGTGATGGTAACAAGAATCATGTTCCAGGCACTCACATTCTGTATGACACCTGTATTTTGCATTGCATACACCACTGCAGTGGTTTTATATTCTGTGGACAAGGATCAGTATCTTTGTCGCAGTGAGGGCATCAGGAAAGTGCTAATCAAACTCACAGGAGACTTCACATTCTCTCCGAGCTGGCCATTTGTGCTACCTGTTTCTCACAAACTCATTTCAGGCTGCCAGCCAGCTCAGAATATTAGCATCTGCCTAAAAGCTTATTTTAGCAAAGTAATAGAAAGCAGTTTTATTTAACATTTGAGGGAGCTTTTTCTACATTAATTGCCTCCTCCTTTTAATATTTTCAGTGCCTTTCAGCCATATGAACTTGATTCAGAAGATGATATAATTCAACTGTAATATTGATCCATGGCATTGAACCTAGAATATATTGGTCAGGAAGGTAAAGGCATTGGAACTGTACTCTTTATTTTTTATTTTTTTTCAGCAGCTGCTCCAGAAAACACTCCCAGTTGCCTGATAAGGTGGTAGAGCTGTGCTTTGAGTTGTGGTGACAGTGCATTTAGCCAGAAATAGTTACAAAGTAGATTACTAAATATTTTTAAAATATGAGAAGGTTTTAGAATGTGTTGCATAATTTGACAAGAGAGTCACTTGGAATTCTAGGGATGAGATTTGTGCATGTTCACAAATTATGTTTCTTCCCCTATTTTTGCTATTCCTGTTCAAAGACCAATGAATGACCTAGGAAGAATTTCCTCAAGTCTTTCAAAATACCTGTTTTTCTGTCTTTGTCTTCACAGTGCCAGAAATATGAGTTATGTAGACAGTTAGTTCCTCACGGTTTCAACTATTGACCTAGATTTAATTGTAAATTTTATTATGGACAAAGGCAGGGTGTCTACTAGAGAGCACTGCTGTGCTGTAGGGCATGAAGAAATGGAGAAAGTTCAAGCTATTGGATTGCTCTATTTGTGCATCTGTTCTAGGGATGATTACTACCCCCTGCATTCAGCAACAAGTAGCTGACAGGGTGAGTTGGCACATCCAAAAGCCCTCACCTGCTTATGCAAGCAAAGAAGAGTGTCTGTGAAAACAGTGTATTTATTTGCAATGCTGCCTCCCATGCCAGCTGCCTTACTCAGGAGTTTCCAAAATTGACTCTTAGTGTGGCCATAGTGCTGACTGACAGCACACTGAATCAACTCCCTCCTGCACCCCCACAACCCCCCACACTATTTTGGGTTATATTAGGATCTATGACTACCATGTCCCTCATGTATCAGAAGTCATCTATAGCACTTTTATAATTCAGCTTTTCTGAGTGAAACTTCTCTGTTTTGGAGTCTCTGCTGTACTTGTGTTCTTTGCCCTGTGGGAAAGAAAAGCAGATTAAGGAAATATGTAGGTAGCACTGTTAGTCCCTCTGCAACAGACTGGTTATATGGCAAAAAGTTCACTATCCTTCTGAAATATATTATTTTTAATAAGATCAGATCTTAGATTTTTTGCATGGCTACTACAGAATATGTGGCCACGTTACAGTGAAATCAGGCGTAGATTTTCCAAAACAATTTTGGGGTACAGACTTTATCAACTATATGATAATGAAGATCCATTTATACCTGTTGTGCGTAAATCATCCATGTCATGGCAGTCTAGCCTAGCAGAGTGGTAAGAAATGTTATGTTCTACAGCTCTGTGTGCATTCTGTGCTTTAATTTGATGACTTCAATTTTATTTTACAATCCAATGTTGGGATTTAAGAGGATTTGGACTTTACTAGCAGCATTGTCTTTCCATGTGACAGATTAGCAGAGGTGGGAGCAGAGGGACGTTTATCACGATTGCCATGGCTGTTTACTATGTAGGAGCACCACTCTCTGACCTCACACAATCATATTTATTACCTCAGGTCCTATCAGAAAAATACTGGTATTGATAAGGTGGGGATTTTCCCTTGGAAGTTAATGTCAGTCATCACAGGGACATTTTCCTAGAAAATTTTTTAGCTCTCACATTGGTAAAGCTGGACACTGTCCCATGCAAACTACCCTCACTTTCCAAAGGATAAAATGTCTTCAGATAAGTCAAAGTAAATTTTCGACATTTAAAACAAAGCAAAACATAGAAAAATAATCAATGCAGAAATAATATCTGAAATAGAGAACATATCTAAAAAAATGTGGGGTTTGACAGCTATTACATACTGTAGGCAGAGCCCTTACAGTGCTACATTCACTGAACTTTATTATACTGCACCATGCTACTGGGACAGAGTGACTTCCCAAATTGTAGCTGTATGCTATGTGAATCCAGTGAATTTGACAAATTTGTCTTCCCATGGGCATGATTACAACTTAAACAATGGTTTCAGAGGCTAAAAAATTGTAGTCTTTTGTGGTATAAGCAGCCATTCTAGTTATGACTGAACCCAATGTCCTCGGATTATCATTAGCTGCCTGTGTTTCACACTTTCTTTTGCTTACCTTCTTACCCTTACTCCTGCCTTTCCTTGCAGTCCTTCTCATTGTTTGGGATGCTTTCATAACACTCAAATGCATCACCCACTCCCTTCTTTATCATTCCCTCCCAATCTACAAATTCAGTCTGAGGGTTTCCAATACCCTTACTTTCCTGTTGTAACTAAAGTGCTTGGTTTGCATAACGAATAATATAATCTACTAAATAAATAATAAAGCCTAATGTGAGCACTTTGCTATGCAACTAACACAGCTATTGTCAAAATCCCATTGATCATACCGCTTAAGGAAAGAATAATTTACATTTTAATGACACAAAATTAGTTGCTTTTTCACTTCATAAGGCATTTAAAGCAAAGTAGGGATATGGACATTGTGTCTGAGCATGTACTGACTCACTTCTTCCTCTAATGCCATGCGCATCTCCAGCTGACACACTAGAGCACTGGAGGTGAGGTAAATAAAAGCACAAGAGGAAAACTGCTTCGACTGAAAGGCAATGCTGCCAAGAGAATAAATGGCTCTGAACTGATCATAAGTTAGTTCAAAGTGGAAGTTTTAAAGTTTACAGCAATATATACCTTGAATTTCTAGAACAATATTTTAACAGAAATGGACACACACAATAGATACCATTAAGTGAACTTTGATTATTTATGAAAGGGATGAGATGATGTGACTATGGGTGATAGCAGATGATGAGATTTCATGGCCTAAGATGTTACTTCTATAGCCTTATACTCCTGTGTCTCAAAAAACAGAGAAAGGCCTTGTTCTAAGAAAAAAAACTGAGAAAAGCTGCTGGAGACCAGTTTGTACAAGTAAAGTTGTTCTTGGCTGGCAAGATCAAAAAATATTGGCAGGTGTTTACTTTTGGATGTCTATGCCAAGGGGACAGTTGCATAGCCAAGACACGTGTATGTAGCAGTTCTCCTTATGGGTAATGGCAATGCATGTCTTTGATTGTTGGTCATCAATCACTTAATTTACCCACTGAACTTGCACTGAAGCAGTTAAAGGTTAGGAGTAAAATGATGTAGGTGCAGGAACCCTTCTTAAATGGTACAAAAAAAGCATGTTTTCCTAGAGCACAGTACCTGGGATGAAGGTCTTGCCAATTGCATTGCAATATATGGCTTAGAACAAAGATGTCATCGTGCCAGGAGGAAAACAACACCGTACTAAACACACACCGCTGAATGAAAGTGACAGATAGAAAATGACAGAGGAGAAAGGAGAGATGAAATACTGTTGCTCATGGAAAGGAAACAGGTGGTTACAAAATTTAACTGTTACACAAAATCATCCTTGAATTTAATTTCATAGATTTGTTTGAGCAATAATTGGAAAATCATTTGCTGGCAGCTCATGTGCTGGCATTGTGTATCTGCAGACAATGATTGCATTACAATGAGAAGTGGGATGCCTGTAATGAGAAATCCACCAGCCTGCTCTGTGCCAGCTCCTGTGTTGTTAAGCAGTACATGAAGCAAAACAAAGCACTGGAGGGAGCGAGAACATGCTCAGAAACAGCAGTACGTGAAACTCCAGCCTACATCTCACATTTTGCCACAGCAGAGAAAGCTTCACGTCTCCTCCAAGTTTGACTTCAGCCCATTCCCATGTGACAGAAATGAAGCTGCAGAACATGACAAATATTTGAGAGGAATTCTAGAGTCCTCAAAAATAAGGGAAAAAGCCATCAGTTTCACTGTTCCATTTAAGAGGACAAAGCCTGTAGAGTGTGAAAATTACAAGAATTGACATTCAAAATGATGAGTCAGGTCCCTGAAAAAATAATGAGACGGACTACAAAATGAAAAGCCCTTTAAAAGAAGAATGCCACTGGGAATTAATTTTTTTGGCCTTCTGATATATTAACAGTGTGTGTGTCCTTCTTTCAGGCACAGATCACTCAAGAGAGGGGGTTGGGAGGAATATAAGGAGATTTTAGATTCTCCTCCCTGTTTCAGTGCCGCTAGCCTGAATGGCATTTGCTCCTGTGTCATGCGATGCTGTCATGGTTGCTGTGCAACTTCATCTCCCCTGCCAGTTTAATGGGGAACTTTGTCTGCTTGTGCTTAGGTAATATTTTAACGTTATTTCAGCAGCTACAAGGATCAGAATTTAATCTTCCAAAGAAAAAAATGTACCACTAAAAATATTTTTACCTTTATTGTCAGCTTGGAGCTTTTAAGGAAAATAGCAAAAACCTTGTAATTTATGATAGCATCTTTAGACTTACTGAAAAAAAAATTCCACTTGTCTAGCTAAACCCAACACTGTGGGCTTTGCACAGGTAAAAGACTTTTCATAGCCAATGCTAGCAGTGACCATGCATGTGTTACTTGAGTTCTGGTATTTGCAGCATTAAATCTTAGATTGTGAAGTCTCGTGTCCCAACAGCTGAGGTGCAGATGGGCGTAGCGTGAAAGAATGAAAGGATAAGAATAGAAACAAAATTTTATTTTTGACACCATGCCTACTCATGGTGAAGCATTTGTTGCTTTTTATGCTTGTGAGGAGATGATCATGATTATTTATTTTTTTTTTGGACAGAAGGGGTATGTACCCTTATCTCCAGGACTATTTAAATTCCCAACAGCATTTCTGTACTTAATAGAACTCATCCTAGTCATTTATCATTCGAAAAAACTCTGTGAGGAGGCTGTTGTTCTGTAGCCCACTCACAGACAACCACTCCTGCAGGGTAACTAATGAAAAGGATATTCCCCTGTCATCAAATATCTCATATTGTGATCCACAGGGTCTTTCTGTTTCAGGATTGTTGTCCTCCTCTGGAGCAAGATGTCACTTAAATCAAGGGAAGTTATGGATGTGTTGCAACAATCAGGCTCAGGAATTATAGCTGCTTGTAAAGAAGTGGGTTATAATACAGTTTAATGGTTGCTGAGGATTAGGCAATACATCAAATCTCAGTTAAAATTACATACTCTCTTAAATGCATAAAAAAAATTTCTCATATTTTGTAACGTGTAAACCCAACTCCCTAAGGGTTGAACACAATACTAGTAGTTATTTTCATCAGGTTTGGATTGCAGACCACTCACAAGCAGTCTATGTTATACTCTGAAACATTTTTATAGTGTTGTGAGATATCAGAGAAGTGGTGTGATGGTGGTGAGCCCCAGCATTCAAAGCCTCCAAGTGAAAGAATGAGATTGGAAATGATCTTGAGAATAATCTATTTACAAATATTTCATTCCTATTGATTTTTAAACATTTTTTTGTGCTTTTAATTAAAGATCCTTACCCTCCACTGATGGTGCTGCTTTGGGGATTAGTTGTCAAAGAGCAGGCTGGCCTCAACACTTAATACCCTGAAGAGTGGTGGGAATGGAATTTGACATGACTGATCAACAGAAAATGGAGGAGGGAAGCGTATGAGGACAGACAGGATGCAAAGGAAGGAGTCTGGGCTGTGTGTCATGTGGGTGTCTCCAGGAGAGGTGTAGGGTAGATGGGCAGGCATAAGAAGAGGTGGGGAAAGTATGTCCAGGGCTGGAGAAACAACAGGACAAAGGCAGGAATGAGTGGAGGATGAATAGCACAGTATCTCAGCACCACTACTGAGCTCAGGTCTTGATTGCACTGCACATAAATACCACTGAGCCCCCTTGGCTACACATGTGTCACCCTCTCCACTGCCTTTTCCTCAGAGGATGATGGCTGGCTACAGCAGCTACATCTAGGGCAGGGGCAGTGCCTGTGCTGAATTCTGCTGCTGGCATGTCTGAGGGCATGTCTGCTCACACCAGGAGAAAACACTGGTGCTGCAAAATGATGTGTTAACATGTTAAAGATCACCAGCATGAAGGTTTCTGATTAATAACATGTTGCCAGACTATTAATTTTTTCGCCACAGATGCCTTATTCTGGCTTCTGTGACAAAGGAGGCCACAGCCTTCCTCCTAGCAGAAGTGGGGAATGCAGACTTCTGAGTGATGCTGTAAGAGGGTTTCTGGGGTGACCAGAAATTAAAGATGTTGAGCTGGGGTGGGATGAGAGAAAAACCCACAACCCAAGTCTTAGTGATTTCTTAGGACATTAGAGTGAAACCAGGGGATGAAAGAGGGGAGATTGAATGTAATACTGAGCAAAGAAATCCCTGCAGCAGTCCCTGCTGCATTTTGAAGGCATTTAAGGCATCAGCAGATGCTGCTTAGAAGGACTAGCATAGTGTATGAGGGAATCCTCAAGAAGATGGTCCAAAGCTTAAGACAGGCAATGCTGCCCTGAAGTATGTGGATTACAGCTCTCTCTCTGCTACAGCATTGCTCAGAAATATTGATTTACTTATTTATTATTTTTGTCACAGTCATGGCTAATAATTCATCTTTGTTTTCTGGCTCTGATTCTGCGTTTTGCTCTGTTCATACTCTATTTGCACTATTGCAGGGTTTGATTCTTCCTTGGCTGTGGGGTGGGTGTGGGAGCAGGGAGGGAAAGAAGAGAGCAGCTTTGCATCTCCTCTGAGGCAGCTTGCTGGCTCTGGCATTGTGCCTGGCGTGTTGAGGCACTGGAGACGTGACTCTCTCCTGCTCCCTTATGAGACCTGTCTGCTCAGCTGGAAAACATAACTTACCCAGCCACAGAGCCTTCCCTGTACCAGCTGTGTGACCAGAGTCTGGCTAGCAAGGGGTAAAGGGTACTCAGGTAACTGAAGACAAAATCAAGTCCTTTATCAATTTCTTTGCCTTTCAGCTTTACAGATGGTTCATAAAGCACTTCCCATCGGTGTTTTATGGTCTACGTCACCAAATCTGTCGTTTATGCATCTCAAATGCCCTGGTGGTGGGGTGCCTGAAAAGTAAAATATTTGTTCTGTAGCAGTTTATTCCATTTAATTAACTATGAAAGTATTCATCAGTGTAATTCCCCATTAAATTTGCTCTTTGCACCAAATCTCCAGGGGCCATTCTTGAATTTGCCAAGTGTGAGACATTTATATTGCTGAAACATTTTCTGTCAATGCCATTGTTATTATCAGTAATGTGGGTAACTCTGTCTACCTAATGCTATCCATTTCTGATCCTGTGTCCTTGTAAATGTAAATATATGAGTAGTGACATGGCACCTGGGGCTGGAAACATATGCAGGATCATGTTTTTACTGTAAAAGAGTCAACTGCTCTAAATTGACCCACCCCAATGGACTTCAGTGGATCTGTTCCAGACTCCAGAAGCTGAACATTTAGCATGTAGTAATCTTGTGGAAAATCAATGGCTCTGTGGATGACATCAGGCTATAAGCATTTATTTCAACACTTGCATTACTCCTAGTAATAGGGATTACAGAGGCAAAGATGTTAACTATGAATGGCTACTCTGCTGAGAAGAACAAGAAGAGGTAAAGCTATAAGGGCATGATCTCTTGAACTAGCTTCAATACAGTGAATAGAAATAGTTTTCTATTTATCAAGGTGAGAGGAGTATATTTTAGTCTACTTGAAAGACACCAATCATTAGGAAGAGAAAGTAGAGATGTCAGACTTTGTGTGGACCTACATAATGAGCATTTTCTCATCTCACCTCCAGGGGGAAAAAAATTTAAAAATATACACCTGCCTAGTATCAGTGGATAGACCAATTTTCCCCTTTGAGGCTTGAAAGCTGCAGCTGGATGAATTTTCTTTCTCATTAATTTGATATTAAAGCAACAAGAGACCTTCCTGACCATGTATGTCATCAAACCCCAAAATTATCTGAATTTTTTGGGTGTAGAAAAGGATGATGGGGAAAGGAAACAAAGTCAACGTGCAGTCCACACCTGACAGTCAGTAAAATCTGAGAAGTGAATAGGCCATGCATACTTCAATGAATACAAACAAATGATATATTGACAAAGGCTGCATTTGCATAAAGGCAAGCTTGAAAAGGACTTAAAACATCTAAGCCATTTAGAAGATGACTGAAAAGAAGGAAGAGAGTTTGATACAGCAACATTTCAGAAAAAAAGGCAGAAGCAGTGTTTAGTTTATGCTGGGGATTAGCAATTTAATTAGCTCAATCTTTAATGCAGGAAAATACCTAGTTAAAATGAGACTAGTTAACATTTGCAGGGCACTTGAAATATTTAAGTGAGGAAAGGACAGATTTTCATTGACATTTATGTGTCTACTAGATATGCTTTTTTTCTCTAGATAACAATTTTTTTAATAGCTTATGCTATTTGCTTCCAAAAATTAAACAGGCATTTATTTATTACGGTGCTGTTAACAGAAATGCTGGTGACTTTTCTTCATCTCAGTGACCCTCACTGTCACATACAACTGATCCCTAATTTCCTGATATTATTGTCTTGTTCACTGAAGACTGTGCCAAGATGTAAATAAAATGACTTTCTCTAGGCAGCCCACAAGTAATAAACAGCAGTGATGTTAAATGTGATCCTTGATCAGGCTGAGACAATTTTGATCTCCGTTGCATCTTTTTGTCATAGTGATTTTGTGGCAGGACAGTAGGGCTAGAAGCCCTGGGTCAGGCCATATCCAAAATTTCACATGAAGGAATAGACTGAAAGAACTTGAATCAGCTGTACGTGGTAATAATGACAAAATCACCATGAGAGACAGAACTAAGTCAAGTATTTAGCCATAGAGATCACATTTGTCTGTGGGACAACATACTTTCAAGGTTATACTTGCAAGCAGCTGGCCCATGGATTCACTGACAATTGAAAATTTATTCTCATCTTACTGTGTTAATGTTTCAGTGTGCCTTCATATCAGACAATGTAGGCACAGAGGGAGCTTTTTCTAATTTGCTTTCTTTGTGTCAACATGTTTTGTTTGTGCTGAAGATAATCTGAAATAAAAATGTACTTTTAAAATATGATTTTAAAAAAAAGCCCTAGCAATTCTTCTGTTTTTCAAAGCAGCTCGTTGTTTGTAATTATGTCATCCCACTATCTTGGTTTGTTTAAAATGGTTGCTTCTCTTCACACACAAAAAAGGAAAAGAAATAAAGCAGAGAAGTGTTGAAACAGATTTCTATCAAATGTGAAAAGGTAAAATCAACTTAAAAAAAAGCAGAGAGAACCAAACAATCATGTATTCCCATTCAAGTAAACTTTTGCTTTTTCTGGGACAATAACAACTGAAAAATTAAAAGAGAAATATATTTTGTATGATTATGTTCCTTTAGGCTTACTTTCTTCTATCTGCACTCCTTTAATGCAATGCGATTCTAGCTTTTACTGTATGATGTTTTTTTCTTTCTTTTAGTGGCTATGCAGTAAGAATGAAGCTTTGAAAATGGGACTCATACACAAGAAAAGCACTCTGTTAAAAAAACCCATGGTGGTTGTTTCCTTCTTTTACTTTTCCAAAAAAAGCTTAAAAATGTGTGTCCCATGATCAGTCATTTCAGATTTTGGATTATTTGGTTCAGTATTGTACATAAAACATTCACTGGTGCATTAGTGGAGAGCATGTCTTGCTACCTCTGTCTGTGTTCTGCTCAGCCAGAGCAGGCCATGAGTGCCTGGGTTGCTTACACACTGTCTTCACAGCTCTTTTGTGCTTAAAATCCCAGAGGAGAGATGTGCCAGGCCTCTGAGGTATTAAGATTTGGTCTTGATCATTTAAACTCTAAATATGGGCTTTAGATAAAACCTGTAGATGTCTAACATTAGCTTCTTTTTTTCTTGTGTTTTTTTTTTTTTTTTTACCTCTGATTTTAGGCTTACTTTAACCTTATCCTGTCCCATGGACTTGAAGAACTTTCCTATGGATGTACAGACATGTACAATGCAGCTAGAGAGCTGTGAGTGCCCAATTGCTTTATATATCAAGTAACAAGATTTTACCCTAATGTTCAGTGGTTCGATTGTATCTACATTGTGACATTTATGTGGTGAGACTCAATATTCCTCTTTTGTAAGGGAAAATCATGAAGGAAAAGTGATATTACTGTTCATCACCATAACGTGCAAGTCCCCTGTCTCTGTATTATTCCTGAGCCCTTCCCGTTCCCCTTCCTGGGTTACATCCTCTCACCAATCAGGTCTGCATCACTTCCAGGGATAACCACAGCAGTGCTGTGTGGGAAATTATAAATTCTCAGGAGAGTAAGAGCAACTAGTACATAAGCAGGGATTCACTATGTCCAGTTGAGTTAGGCTGTGGTCTTTTTGAAAAATGGAAGCAACATACATGATGAAGCAGAGGTCCTATTAATATACTTCAGCTGGTAAGCTGAACACAGCCAAGGCATGGACTGCCAGCTCACACCCATCCATACTGTATAGTTGCCAGCACACAGTGCAGCAATGTTCCAACCTGACCAGTTAACCATCAGACAAAACCAGGAGTGAATTAGATAGTGTCATGTGCCAGTGATCATTCCCAATATTCAGTAGGGACTAGGCCACCTTGGGTTTTTTGTAGGGATAGGAGAAAGGGTTTAGCTGTATAGGTATGAGTTGTGGGCTACCACCTGCCTTTATGCTCAGAGAATCATAGAATCATAGACTGGTTTAGGTTAGAAGGGACCTTGAAGATCATCTAGTTCCAACACCCCCACCATGGGCAGGAACACTGGACCACATTACTCAAAACCTCATCCAGCCTGACCTTGAACACTACCAGGAATGGAGCATCCACAGCTTCTCTGGACAACCTCTTCCAGTCTCTCATGACACTCACAGTAAATATTTTTTCCCAGTGTCTAATCTAAACCTACTCTCAAGTCTGAAGCCATTCCCCCTTGTCCTGTCACTACATGCCCTTGAAAATTCACTCTCCAACTCTCCTGTGGACTCCTTTAAGACACTGGCAGTCTGCTATTAGGTCTCCCCACAGCCTTCTCTTCTTCAGGCTGTACAACCCCAGCTCTCTCACCCTGTCCTCATAGTAGAGGTACTCTAACACTCTAATCATCTTTGTGGCTCTCCTCTGGACTCATTACAACAGGACTATGTGTTTCTCATGTTGGAGGCCCCAGAGTTGGGCATGTTACTCCAGGTGGGATTTCACAAGAGCGGAGTAGAAGGGGACAGTCCCTGCTTTCAACCTGCTGGTCACACTATTTTTGATGCAGCCTAGGGTATGGTTTGCTTTCTGGACTGCGAGCACACACCAGGTCATGTCCAGCCTCTCATCTACCAGCAGCCCCAGGTCCTTCTCCCTGAGGCTGCTCTCAACCCATTTTCTGCCCAGCTTGTATTTGTGGTTTGGATTGCCCTGACTCATGTGCAGAACCTTGCATTTGACCTTGTTGAACTTCATGAGATTCACACAGCCTATTTAATTTGCCCATGAAGATGCAGCATTGCAGTCAAAAAGACACTTCAGTGAATCAAGGCCTCTCTTTCCCCTCCACACTCTCAGTGCAAGGTTCACAGATCTACAGAAGTTGCAGTTTCCTTTTCAATAAGGGGCCAGCATTCTGCAGTATAGAAATCCTGGTTTCCTTGGTGCATGCCAACTCCATCATCAAAGAATGATTAAAATAAAGCAAAATGCAGACTCATGCATAGACACAGAGAAACATCATTTCAGGTGTAAACAGCATCTTGTGTGGGCCAGCAAAATTACTTTTTAGTGACAAACCAGGGCAGCATTTCTGAACAAAATTATGCTTACTTGTTGCTTTTAATAGAATAATAGTGCAGTAATAGCAACTGGCAACTAACAAGAATAGTGCTGTTGTTAATTGGACAGTTTCAAACAAAGTTTCAAACTTCATACATAACTGAGATAACATGTATTGCAATCAAAGACCTGCTTCTCAGACATAATTTAATTTGCTTGTGATGTTTTCCAGTCAGCTACTATCTAATTAACTCTGATTTCTTTATTGCAGTCGGCTACACTATGAATGATCTGATATTTGAGTGGCTAAGTGATGGACCTGTGCAAGTTGCAGAGGGTTTAACATTGCCACAGTTTATTTTGAAAGAAGACAAAGAACTTGGGTATTGCACAAAACATTACAACACTGGTGAGCATTATTCTAATTTTTTCTGCCAATTTCTCCAATGTTATCTACTGTCAATTTGTAAAGGGAAAATATGGGTAAAATGAAAAATAATAATTTGAACTTAAAATTTGGTTTCGTCCCACTTATTTTTAAATCCAAAAAAGATTGAAATTTTCTCCATTTATTTTTGTTTGAAGGATTTTGTTTCCAAATTTATTTAAAAGTATTCTTATTCTATGCATATTTTAACATCCTTAAAATCATTAAGGAATTTAAAGTTCTTGAAAAATGATAAAAAATCTAGTGGTTTTGATACTTTTAAAATAAAACTTTTAAACCAAACTGACTCCTTTATAAAATATAGATTCATCACTTTGAAACTACTGATTTTTCTGAACCTGATTTATTTCTCCAGCATATCAAATTGCCAATGAGGAAAAATATCAAATTTTCACCAGCTTTTATGTGTGGTCTAATTTATGATATGTAGCATTTAAAAGGACAGTGTTTTCTCTGCTGATCTGAATAGTGTATAGACATGAAATGTTGGGAAATTAAATGGTTTTTTAGTACTCTGAATTTTTTTCTAGCATTTGCTATTTTGTAGTTTCAAATGCTGTGTTTTCTATATTTAGCTTTACAAAGAAGAGAAAACTCTGTTAAATTGTTGATTTAGCTGCTTGGAGTTTATTTAATAGGGACAGCATTTAGAGAACAGTTTGCTGGGTGCTTGCTGGGATTAGATATAATCCCTATCATCTAAAATAGCTTTTTCATCATTTCAGTCTAAGAGCTGATCTGGTTGCATCAAACACATTTGTTTCACTCTGAAATAACACAATGTGAGAGGTTCTGCCTCTGCCAAAAATAAAGTCGCATTTATTTCTTATTAAAAGAAAATTATTCTTTTTAATTCCTATAAACACAGCTTCTCATTTTGGAGCCCAAAGTATCAAGGAAGACTTTGTGATTGGCACCCCCATACTGTCTTCTCTGTAGTATGTTGCTTTAGATTTGGTGTGAAATTAAAATGTGGATAAAGTCTGTTACTCACTGTCCAGGCTGTGCCACAAGAGTCTGGAGATACTTTGACAGGTTGGACTACTCTCATGCCATGGCTGCCAAATGTGGCCACCACACCCCCTTCCAGTTCCCTTCTGTATGGGCAGACTGAGCAGGAACAGTCACTGCCCAGGTCTCAGTAGCTCCCTTTAGAGTCACAGGTCCAGTCACTCATTTTAGAACTTCTGTCCTGTCAAAAGTTACTATTCAGTTCATCTCGCCTCCACTCTTTGCCAAACAGCCTCTACATTCTCCTTTGTGCTGACACTTGCACCCCACAGTTCAGCATTCTAGACTAGCAGAAAAATATGCACACATCACAAAACGGAGCAAACAATCTAATTTCCTCTGAAAGGTTGTACGAGGGACAGTGTATCTTCATGCATTTGACCAATCAACACAAAAGGGGTCCTTAGAATCCATTAGTATGACACTTCAGGAATGACAGGCTTCCTTGTAGTCTGCTTTGAGTGAAAGCCCTCATAGTACCTAAACCACAGTAATTTTGAGAGCAGCACAGAGTGATTGTATTTGTAGCTGATGAGCTGCTGCGGCTGAGGTGTCTGCAGCCCCCACTGCACGATTAGCTCCACTGTCATACAATCCAAAACTTATATCCTCCAAGACCCCTGTGAAACAGCTGGAGAATCACTCACCTCCCACAAAATATTGTTGTAGGCAAAATTCAAAGTAGACTTTGAGTCTTTGCTGAAGGACATAATCCACAGACACAGGAAAATGATGGTGGATGTTGGTGGATTCACCATCCCTGGAGGTTTTCAAGATGAGACTGGATGTGGCACTTAGTGCCATGGTCTAGTAACGATGGGAGGGCTGAACTCAATGATCTTTGAGGTCTTTTCCAACCTGGTTGATTCTATGATTCTATGATGAGCAGAATGAGAAGGGGTGTGGCCCACCACAGGACTGTAAAACTAGTAGTTTACAATTTGTCTTTTCAAACACAGTTGCTTAATCTCATGTCATTAAAAGACCAAAATGCTGTCTTCTTTTAACACTACACATCATATTTGATTTAAGTAAAATTCTGAGAAAAGAAGCATTCCATTATATTTTCTGGAGATGAATCCTGCTAATATTAATTTTCTCAGTTAATGTGAAGAACTGGGCACAGTCTGCTTGAGGGATT
>NW_008676449.1:37830-64409 GCF_000695815.1 Acanthisitta chloris
GGCTGACTAGCATTTGTGTATCAGGGCCTGTCTATAGTATTAGTTTTGGAAAGGGGCTACATATCTAACTTATGTTCAGAAAACAAGATAAAAAGATGTAAAAAATATTTATGAAAGTAATTTCATGTTCTAGGAAAGTTTACATGCATTGAAGTCAAGTTTCATTTGGAGCGTCAGATGGGATACTATTTAATCCAGATGTACATTCCTAGCCTGCTGATCGTCATTTTGTCCTGGGTTTCTTTCTGGATCAACATGGATGCTGCTCCAGCCAGAGTTGCACTGGGTATCACTACAGTTTTGACAATGACAACACAAAGCTCAGGATCAAGAGCTTCCCTCCCAAAAGTAAGGAAATAATTTTGTACCACCAATTTGTTGTTGACAAAAAATATTTTTGCTACTTTTTGAAGCTTTTGAAAGATCTGTGTAAATATGCATCTGATAAAGATACATGAGAAAGCACTAACAGCGTGGTGTTAAATCCTTCCAGTACCAGGCAGGTTTCTGCTGTTTTGTAAGATGGCTGGACAGTTCAGCAGTATGGATTTTTAATGAGTTTCTACTAGTTTTGACACTTACTTTTCAGCATTTAGAAACAAGATTTTCTGAAGTATTTAGATACCTGACTGGATTTCTCTCAGATGGTGGAATTTATAAACTCAGTCAGGTCTTTTCTGGTCTGTTAGGCTCTCACACATCTTGGCATTTCTAAATATGACATTTAGAGCAATGGATATATAATATACTCCCCCAAAGTATATCTCTCTATATATATGCTTATATATATGCTTATATGTATGCTTATATATAAAAGCATACATAGACCTAGAAAGTTTCTCTGGAGAATCTTTTCAGTGCAGAACTGCTGTTGTCTTTTTTTCATAGCAGAATTTGTCCATGTGCTCATTCAAGGGTCATTTGAAGACCTTAATCCTGTCTACACACAAAAATATCCTCTCATTCAAATTTTGTGGTCTTTTTAATCCTAGCCAGATGCTGTAGATGGGTGTACAGATTACAGACTGGACTCTTTGTTTCGTCAGGCTGACAGCTCTTTTCAGCATAGGCACAGCCTGAATGCTTCTGATGATAACACTCCCAGCAGAATTTCATGAGTATGCTCATGTTTTGTACAATTTTCTGGAAGAGAACTCAGAGGTAGATCAGTTTATAATAGTCTAAGGAGTTACAACATATACTCCCTGAAAAGTCCTCTTTACAGCAGTCCAGCATCACAGGGAACTGGGATCATAGCAGCAATGAAAAGCACAAATTTTGAGTGTTTGTGTAGATCATGATCTATTCCAAGAAAGCATGCTGTATTTTGTGTTACTTTACCCTCAGTATCACATTTACTTTCATTCCAAATACTGCAAGTTGTTCAAGTGAGGTGCATGTAGGGCAACTTCAAAAAGTGCCCAGATTGTGTTAGTCTTTTGTTAGTAATGAGAAAGTATCACTTAAAAATCTGGTGTCTGCAACAGTTGGTTCAGCTTGGAAATGTTCGCTTGGAAATATGTATAATTTTCCATGCAAACTGAAAGTCTCTCATGTATTAACTCAGAATTGCAAATGGAAAATTTATTAAACATCTGTTCAGACTATTCAGTCAATATTGTCAGTGAACACTGAAAAGAAATTCTAAAAAGGTATCCTGTTGGCAAGGAGCATACAGGCCCTGTAGACTGCAAGTTTGGAGTCACTGAAGACTGTGACTAGATGTTACAACATGACTCAACATGATATATTCCAAGGTTCTTCAAATTAACTGACTTGAGAATTATAGATGGTGCAATCACTGTAGCTGAGATTTCCACCCACATTTCCTATTGGGCAAGCATATCTTGGGAAGAAGCTCTGCAGTGTTAGCATGCCCCAAATGATAATGTTTTAGAAAGAGTTTTCACCACAGGCCTTTGATCCAGGCAAATTGTTTTCCCTTTTGTATTCTGTCTTGTTCGAGTAAAAAAGTATTTGCTGAATGGAAGAAATGGGAAGATCCAAAATACATTGACTGTGGCTATTTGATTATCGAGAGTTTCTTTTCTGATCTCAGGATTAAATACATTTACCTCAGCAGCTGTCAGAGAATGGTGATGCTCTGCCCATACTCCATCTTCTCCTATTCTGGTGTGTTCCTTTGCCAGAAGAGAGGCACTAAGGAAAGGTATTTCACCAGAGAGCCCAGCACACTTATTTCAGTCAGGGTGCACATGGGTGTTGCAGTTTCACTGTGTGATTCAGCTGAGCTGTACTTTACAGCTTGTATCTCTATACAAGTTAATCCTAATGGGGGCTTTTGAAGGTGTGTCTGTTGACTTAAAAGTATGGTTCTAAGTAAATAATAGCATACATGCCAGCTGATTCCCACCTTGGATGACCCAGATGCTTGGAAAAACATGGGCACCATACATGTCCCACATCACCAGGACCTGATTCCTTACAAATCAGCAAGCTTTTCTTGCTGTTACTGTTGCAGGTACTTAGCTATTTTAAAACCTCATGTGTAACTTAGTACCAAAATTCTATTTATTAATAAAACCTGTCCAGCTGAAATGCATTTAGAAATACAAATATGAAAAGAATTGAATCAAATCAATGTCAAATCTGGAGTCCCAAAATGGCTCTTTAAAAGTAATGGCTTTTTAAGTCCTGTCTATATAGTGCCAAGACACAGGAAGTTAGGCTGCCAATAAAACATCCATTTAAAAATTGCTCCAAGCATGAATATCTACCAGAATAAGATATGTCAGGAGGGTTATTTTTTGAAAAGACTTATAAAAAACCCAGATGCAACTTTGCTTTGTGAAAGCAGCCTAAGTTAGAATACAAGGCTTAAAACTTCCCCATCCTTCTTTGTGCCCTGTTCTTCTTAACACAGATTTATATAACTTAATTTTAGCTTTAATTTACCCAGTCTCATGCCAAGAGTTTCTCTCCATTCTTCTCTATTTTAATAGAGCTTTACTACAAAAAACAACAAAGCATCAAAACTTGCCAGTTTTAAAGGGAATAATTCCTTTACCTAAAGAAAGGCAAAGAAGAATCATGGAAAGATTCCTTCTTAGGTATTTGTCTGTTTCTTAGTTACTATCTAAATGACTAAAATGTTACTGTTCCAAAGTAATTACCTACATATTGTTCTCAGCCCTGGTATAAGATAACATGACAAAGCTCTGTTTGCTTAAAACTCCTCTTTTCCTTATTAATAACTAATATTCATTTTGATGCACAAATTTCATAACAGTAGGTCGTGGCAACACAGACATTAGGCACTGTTGAAAATTAAACATAAGATTGAGACTGTTGAAAAGTAAAGAAAATAAAAGGAAATGAAAGAATGAAATTGATTCCATCTGGGGCTCATATTTACTGCACATAAGAGAAACATCTAGAAAGCTTCTTCTAAATGAAATATAATTATATTTCTTTGATAAATTTTGTAGTACTTCTGTGGGATTACTATATTTGGAGTATTTTGAAATTCTGGCTAAGAATATAGGGTCAAATTACAGTATCAGCAACACAGTAATAAAGAAATCAATATGCTTTCTTTTTTCCTTGTACTTCTGCAAAGCTGATTTCTTCTTCAGTAAAGGCAAGAGTAAACCATGAGTGAGTTTACATCACAGCAAAGCTACTGTTCTAAGATGGGTGACTTGCAGTGCCTGTTTCAGAAAGGTGAAAGGTTTCCTGTCTCCACAATTTTAGCATAAATTGAGTACTACTGCACCCTGCTTCCTCCATGGAATAATGATTTTTCTGTGCAGGGAGTATCTGCAGAGAAATATTCACCATGGTGTCAATCTCTTTTGAGGCGATGAAATTATTTTTATCTGTTACAGAAGACTAGTGAGGGGCCCTGTAGCAAGAAATACCCTTGTTGGTTGTATTAGGGGTGGTAGGGAACTCTTCCAGAAAGCTAGGGTGGAATACCCTCCCTCCAGTTTGGCTAATCTGTCACTGAGATGCCCAGGATTGGTGACCCAAACTAGCAGGGATCCTATGGGCAGTTTCCCTTCCCCCTTCATGTGTCTAAGCGTTACCCACATCTGATAGACTATGTTCAAATTCCTCTGGTCATGTCATCACGTTCCACTTAGAAACTTCAGCTAAGTAAATGTTTGTGCTCTCAGCTACACCAGTGACTGTTGCCCATTGGCCTGCAGAGCAGAAATCCTGGTTGCCAGCTGGGTGATCAGCATGACCACACATCCACCACAAAACCCTCCTGAAACCCTGAGCTTTCTGTGTGAGTCCTGTACATGAGACAGGGAGATCCCTTGCACCTAGGGTTTGCTGGACTTCTTCTCTGCAAGAAACTGTATGACACAAAAATTAGGGACCTGTTGGAACCTACCATACATCCATGCTATGCTCAGCACATGCTTAGGTCCTACACCTTCTGGAAGTATCAGACCCATGGATTAAAATGGCAGTATGTATTCATCAAGATACGGACTGAGGATTGTCTGGGAATCATAAAGGACACATAGACATAGAACATGTCTTTACATAATTTATGGTCCCATCTGTATACAAGCTGGGGGAGTAAAGGGGAGGATGTCAAGGTCCAGTGATGCAGAATTGTTGAGAAGTGTTACAAAACAATTCTTTTCTTCAGAGCTTTGAAGGACCATTTCCTTGCTATTCTATTTATTTTTAAACAGCTATCCTTTTATTGAATCAACAGAATAAAAACTTTGAGAGCATCTTCAAAAGAGACATTAGAAAGAATAATGAGTTCTCTGCTGTGCTAGTTGGGTATTTTTCAGATTGCTTTCTTCTTAAAACACTTACATAAACTGAACCTTAGCAACAACAATCCAAAATAATGCATTACTTTTAATTCCATAAAGCAAAGCATTTGAGGATATTTTAAGTCCAGTGAGTGATAGCAACTGTATTTTAAACAGTTGCATAGCATTCATAATGTGTTACTTTAAAGCACAGTGCTTAATGAATGCATGTTCCTTCCCCAGGGAGCGATCTGTGCAGAAAAAAAAAAGTCTCATTCAAAGCTCACCTAAACCTCTGGGAGTCCTTCTATTCACTTCTTTTTGCTTCAAATCACTAAATGCAATACCAAATGCAATAAAAGCGTTATATTCTAATAGGTCCATATTCTAATAGTCATCCACTATCCCCATCATATTTGGGAACTTTTAGAGATTCTTGGGCTTCTGGCAGACCAGTCTCTCGTTTTGTTTTGAATGCCAAAAGTTATAAGTAAAGAAGCTCCAAGAATATGGCTTGGTTTTGCTAATTTTGAAGTAAGATGATGCCATAATAAAATTAGGAAACAAAATAGGGAAGAAATGAGGAACGATGCTAGTAAGGACAAAGGAATAGATGCTGTTATCAGTGATTATATTCTTCTGTGTTCATTTGTTTTCATAGGAAGTGGAGCAGCTACAGTGATAGCTTGCTCTTCATTTACAAAGCACAGAGATAATACATTTTGGTGTGGCATTATGGTAAAAAAGCAATAATGAAGTAACTTTGAATGGCAGCAATTTTTTGACAAATACTTTTGCTCTAGTCTCAGGATCTGAAGAGGAAATGGAGGTGCAATTTAGCAATCATGAGATTTATTAATTAGTACTTGGCTGTCTGGGCATCTGAGCACTTTACACACTGCTTAAATAATTTGTATTTTGTAATACAAATTAAAGCATTTGTAAATATCTATTTTTGTTAGATATTTACAAATTCCTTTTAGAGACCAAAGAGGTCTGAAACATTTCCTTAGTACCTAAATATGTCTCCTCTACATCACATATTTATGTATCCTGAAGAGGGAAATGCAAACAAATTTCCACTTTTAAAAAATTCATTCAGGTGCACCAAGTGGACTAAACCCAAAATATTCTAGTGGTTGTTGGTTTTCTAAAAGAAGGTAAGTATCCTGTCCAAACTTTTGGTGAGTCAGGCTGCATGGCCAGGTAGCCATGAGGAGCTACTCTTCAGCCATGTACCTACATGGAAATGTTTTAGCACTCACTTGTATTGTTAATTTCCAATGTTCTCATATAACTTTCTTTTCCTTTCACATCATAGTTTTATCATACAACATATATTCCTTATTTTACTTATATTAAGAGATCTTAGGATCATGAAACCTGCTTTTGATCTATGTACAACTAAATCCTGTATTGAGACAATGTTTACAATATCATTTGGTATATTCCATACAGTATTTGAATCTGGATGTAAAGATCTGCTCTACACTACATTGCAAAGGAAATCACATAGACTGAACATAATTTTCAACCAAAAAATTTCCAGAATAGAAAAGGGCCTTAAGTGAGGATGTCTTTGCTTGCTGTGGCTTATTGAAGCAATTACTTGGGTACAAACTGATTGTGACTACACATAGAGTTGTGTATGTGAAATTAACAGCCCTACAAAACATTATAAAAACATTCCTGACAGGTAGTTTATAAACACCTGCTTAAGATTGTTCAGGTGTTTTCTGGTTCTGCTCTACAGTTTTTCATATTCTATTTATTTATCCTTCTCTCTTTAATTATGTTTTCTCATGAATGGTTTTGAGGCAGGATATTAATGTGTTTGTGCTTGAGGGCAAGAGAGTGTTTGAACTGCAGTGGAAGATGTGGTACATGTATCAGATGATATGTGATGTACCAGAGAGATGTTCCTAGCCACTTCAAATAATAATAGTTCTGTGGCCATTATAATACCAGCTTGAAAATACATGCTTGGCCCATATTAAAAGAATGTGTGGTGCCCAGAAACTTCTCTGCTGCTTCCAACTACAGCAGCTGGTCTTGTAAAAGACACTTTCTTTTCTTGCAAATTTTGCACCTTTGAGATCTAGGTAGATACTTACAGAGCTAGCCTTTGCATTTACAACTTCACTGGGAGCAGAAATCTCAATTAAAACAATGTTGGATGAGCTTTGGCATGGTTATATATTCTGTGATCATGCATCTATAATAACAAGAAATTTTTTCTTTCATTCCACAACGATTTCCAGTTCTATAAAACTGAAGTCTAGCGTATGCCACACAGATAAGAAGACAAAAATCAGCAGGATTCATGCTTCTGGTGAGAATAGCAGGAGAAAGAAGGATATAGATGTTAAACAGAGCACCTAAATCTATTGTTAGAAAATGTAATGTTGTTCTGTTTAGCTTGACCACAGATATGTAGCACCCTGGTCAATATTTGGCTCTTACAGTGGTTATGTATGGATTCTAGTAATTGTCACTGCCCTTCATTCTGTGCAAAATACTGATAAAGGCTGACACCTTAGGATCTATAGCACGTTCTACTCTAGGAAAGTTAAAAAAAGACTGAGTAAATCGGTCACTTTTCCTGCTGCACTCATCTAAACTTTAAAGTTTGCTTTTCCGTGTAGTGAAAAGAATGGTATTTACTGTACAACAAAAACAGTAGTTGCTGCCATGTGTGACAGCTAAAAATATGCAATAAGATGTGTCTGAATACCTCTGGGATGTAGTTTGAGTACTCCTGGCACTTCCTCAGCAGGTTTTATAATGCAGTCATCTGGGAGGGCTGGCATTCAGCAGAGCCTATTTCAAGCACCAGAGAAGAGTTGAAGTTATTTTGCACACCAGTCTGCTGGTTGTTTCATAACCCTGGCATGGTACTGGAGCTCTCCAGCTTTGCTGTCGCACCCTCCAGGACTTTCTGGTGGCTTTTAGTGTCTCTCTGAGGAGTGCTCTGTGCTGCTCTTTCACAGACATAAGCACTGCAAACCCACTCTGAAGCAATAACATACAGTGTAGTGGCTCATTCTTTTCAAGTAATTGCAAGCCTTGACTCTATTAGATCATCTAGAACTATTACTTATGAATATCTTCTGTTAATATTTCATTTGAAATAATGTTGATGGGACCCCCTGGAGTCTGGGAAAACTACTTTCATTTGCAGTTTGCCTTAAGGCTGTTGCCTTCCAGTCAACATCAGTGCACACTGCACGTGGTTGCTGAGGCAGCTGGGCCATTTACATCTTACTCCCCAAAGTTGTCTTTGAGTGGCAGTTAAATCATTTCAATTCTGTTACATGAATGACAGGTCTTTTTTTCCCATTGGGAAACAATTTCATGGGAAAAAATAATTGTTGGTTGATATTGACACCTAGCTTTATTAACCCCTTTCTTTCCTCTCCCTCTCTCCTGCAAGGAAAACAGATGTAGTCAGTTTACTTTTTTTCATGGATGCATAAAACTTCTGCAGGAGTAGGAATTAAATGATTCAGTGTGTCTTGTTTTTACATCTGTGTTATGACATAGCTATGACTTTAATTTGCCAATAGTGTGGCACATTATTCTTTGTTGTAGTAAAATCAGCTTTGGAAATAATTCTAAACTAGGCATTGGCAAGAAAGCAATATAATTTGTATTTTAAGGCATGGAAATATAGTCCTGCACTCTAGAATGTGTCATTATTCACAGATCCTAGTATTAAAGTTTTAAATCCTGATGAAATAGTCTCTTTTTCTCCTCATTTCTATTTCCTAGAAGCTTGGAGTTAATTGAGACATCTTGTCTCAAAGAGAAGGGAGCATGAGAGTAAAAAGCTTTGATCCTCAGTAGCTTCTATCTGGTGCTAGGCCTCCCTGCCTGTGAGAAATAGACACAGTGTGCTTTCTTTCCTCATTCTACCAGAGGTTAAGGCTCTCAAGAACTAAGCCTGAACTCTCAGCACATCTAGAAAGAAACATAAGTGACTAAATCACAGCAGAAAATGCAAGTCACAAAAAAGAAAGGAAACATAGCAAATGTTCTTCAGTACCTTGATTCATAGAAAAGATAGTACGATTATGTAACAAATAATTGTCAATAATGACACAGTTATAAAGAGAACATATCAATATTTGCCACATATGGGAGAAAGTCTTTCTATTACAAGGTTGTCTAGTGAGAAATTAAAAATTATTCTAAAGTACTTCATTGTTATCAATTATAGTATTTTGTGTCTCTTTTCTGCAGAAGGGCATTTTTCTTTGAGTATGTAATGGCAATCAAAACACTATTGATTGATTTGTACTAAAATTTGGTACACAGCTACTTTTAAAATTTAGCTGTGTCGGAGGCATTAACATCCATCCCTGTACAGAGAATGATCAACTTGGAAACATTACTTAATTTCCAAGGGAACCATATAGATGGCCACAGACAGCAATGAGAGTACCACCCTCCTGGACCATGCCACTCAATGCCTGAGCGTGCCCTGCTCATAAAAAACATTGACTTAAAAACACTTTAAATTTGCATAGAACAGACAAAGAAAAAAAATGAAAAATTAAGAAAGTGAAACAGCCCAAATGTCAGGATTATAATAAAAGCTCTTTAGAGTTATACAGTGTGTTCTGTTGCTTTTCTAATTCAAACAATCAAGCTACTCACTTGCTTTTTTAAGGAAGCCGTAGTTGTCTGACAGGATCTATTTTATGGGTTTGCTGGCTGCATTTTGCTGTCTCCTGAATGTTCTAGCACAAACAGAATCTGCTCAGAATGAAAACAAAATCCTGTCACCAGGAATGACATGAACTAAAGCATTCAGATGCTCAGGCTTTGCTGCTGACTTTACTTCTTACCAGGGCTCCCCAAAGTCAAGGATGACAAGGCTATGCTATCAACATAGTGCAGAACAGCTCAGTTATGCATATATCTATCCCTGGATGGAGGAAAGAACACCCCAACGTTGTTTTTATGCATCTCAAAAAGGCTAAAATACGACAGGAAGCAATGTGGTCTTTTTCATGGCATGTTTTCTTTATCTGTCCCATCTGGTGAGTGGGAAGAATAACATGTAATTATTCTCTTAATTGGTTAATTATTCTCTCTGAAGTTGGTTCATTTGTCATGTTTTAGTAATGGTGTAGTGTTGATTCTAACTGGATAATGGTTGGATTGTTGCAGGGGGTTTTTTAGTAAATAAGAAATGAGAAATTATTTTTTTAACAATTTTCCAACGCCCTGTTAGAATCAGGATAAACACTGCATCACTCAGTCCAGAATTGTCGTGTGTGAACAACACAACTGCATATAGAGGTGACTTCTTGTCTTTTTCTACACTGACTGGAACAGGAGACAGATGCTTCTCAATAAGTTGGAAAAGTGTGTTATTACACATGCTTCCGGGCAAGACTTGTAACTTGGCAGATCATTCCATAGTGATTTGTTTAAAGGTAAAACTCTCTTGGTGAGTGCAGAGATAAGAGTTGATTAGCTTCTTACATTAATGAGGTTTCAGTAAAAGCTTTTTCCAAATTGAAAGGCATATCTAATTAAAAGACTGGATTGCTTGAATGTGGGAACTGCACTTCACAGCAAGTTCATCTGGCCAGTTTCATTCATTCATGTTTACGTTGACTTCTCCAGATGTGCTTCCCTCTTATTAAGGAAAGGCAGCCTCAAAAGCATCTTACCCAGCTCCTCTCTCTGCCATCTGTGAAAGAGACTTTAAAAGGAAATCCTTGGCACTGGTAGCTGTTCTGACTGTGATTCTTTTTCTTAAGTCATACTCTTTTGAGATGCTCTTCTGAAAGGCAAGTGAAAATCACACCAAAGAGAGAATGAAAATTAATTTCCAGATATGCTGGTTTTAGCTAAAACATATTCTGGTGTTTTCAGCTGAAATCAAATAAATAGATCTTCCTAGATCCTCTTTGTCTGTGTAGTACACATTGTATTAGATTTGTCCTCCAGCAGTGGGGTCAGGCATTTGCTCTAAGGAACTGCTCTTTGTAAAAAAAAGAAGTCCCTTTGTTGAAGCTATGCAAAGGGTACCTTAGAATAAGGTTTTAATTTATTGGAAATCTTTCCCAAATAATTTCTGTTGACTTCCAACCACCACTGTTTGATTTCTTGAAGGTATTTTTATTTCTTTAGTTTTTGAAACTGCCTTCATACTTTGAAATCAAAAGTTAGTCAGTCTAAAAGTGTCTGAAAAGTTTGACATGAAAATGGAAATGATGGAAATTATTCAATTGAAATGATTTGGTTTTTTAAAACCAAATTTGTGATTTGTGACTTTTTTATATATTTTCTTTTTAAATTCTAATTTAGAAGACATTTCTGAAATGTCAAAAATCCCCAGGGAAGGGAAAAGTCACATCCCACTCAGATCTAACATTAACTGAGTTACTGGTAGGCACTTTTCAACTGTGAATTGTATTAAGAGTTCAGAGAAAAATTGCTTTAATTAAAATCTTACTACACAAGATCAAGCTCTGACACTAAAGCACTGAGAAGAGAATAAAATCAAACTGCCTCATAGTGAGCTCCAGCCATGCTCATTGGAGCCAACACATGAAACTTCAAGACACTGGAGCATAGTTCAGCCTGTTGTTTTAATTCTGATGTGGCTTAGTGACTTGTAAAAATAATTTTCCTAGTCCAGAAGGGAGAATGTAAGCTTCCAGAATAACACTATTTTATTGCATATAATGGCTATTACAGTGGTATTTTAGAAATACTCTGTTGGCGTAAACATGTCTTAAAAATGTGCAGTCTTGTTTTGAATATGAAATTTGGAAATTTATTTCAATAACTACCCAGGCACACTCTTAAAGGGAAATGTTTTTTAGAGACAGGATTCTCTGGCTTTACCTTCCAGCTAGTGTTTCATGCTGCACAATTCCTGTCTAGTCTACAAATGCTGTCCAGACCCAGTGTCTTTGCTCATTCAAGAAATCCTGCGATGAAATCAAGAGACCTTTTGAGTTTTTGATTTTTTTGTAAGCTAGCCAGATTAAGCTCCTTTTGTCTCACTCATACGATGCCTTCTTCAGCCTGCAATTTTGTATCTTTCTCACCCTGCCAATATAATCTGAAAATATAGCAACCACAACTATGCTACTGTGGAAACTCTTATTATAGCTTTCTTCCTGCTTCTCCTCCTCCTCTGTTCTGTTTATAGATTCAGTGGACACATTCAGTTTTTCCCCACAGCTTTGCATAGCTGATGCTCCATTGCCAGTCCCTTCCTGTACTACTTGTGGCGCGTGGCACATCCACCCTGCCTGCAGATGTGTTCCCCTCCTTGACTCCAACCACACAGCATCATATTGGGATCTTTTCACAAGCATTTGATTTGTAAGTGCCTAGTAACCCCAAACATATTGTTCCTGTCATTGTTTATAATTCTACCACTCTGTTCCTTCTGATATTTTTCTACGTTTTCCGGGACTTTTTGTTTCTATTGATTGATGCTCAGTTTCCTCTGGTTTTACCTTTTTAAAAATTATTTCCTTTTTGGTTTTTTTTGTCAAATAGTATTGCCTATTTGCAGATAGGCAATAATTTCTAGTATTAATTAAAATTTCTCTGTCTATCAGCTCTAGAGGCCAGTTGTCCTGAGGACAACCTGTCCTAATATTGAAAACTGAGGCAAAGAAGGTGTTAAGTACCTCAGCTTTTTCCTTGTCTTGGGTCACACTGTTCGCTCCCATGTCCAACAAGGAATGAAGGTCTTCCTTGCCCTTCCTTTTGCTATTGATGTATTTATAGAAACACTTTTTGTTATCCCTGACAGAAGTGGCCAGATTTAGTACAACTTGTGCCTTTTTCTCACTAATTTTCTTCCTACACAACCTAACTATATTCCTGAACCCTTCTCGAGTAGTCAGCCCTTTTTTCCAGAGGTGGTAAGACCTCTTTTTCTCCATAATTTCCTGCAGTCTCCCTGTTCAGCCAGGCTGGCCCCTTCCCCTCCAGCTCACCTTACGGCACACCGGGACAGCTGCTCCTGCATGTTCAAGACTTCCCTCTTGATGTATGTTTTGTTTCCAAGGGCTGTTTCCCAAGGTACACTTTGAACCAGACTTTTGAGCAGGCCAAAGTCCGCTCTTTGGAAGTCCAGGGTAAAAGTTTTATTGATGGCCCTTCTTGCATCCCTGAGTATTGAAAACTCTCATTTTGAGATCACTGTGCCCCAAATGGCCTCCAACCACCACATCTCCACCATCTCTCTTCTCTCTTTGTGAACAGCAGGTCTAGCAGGGCCCCAGACCTGGTAGGCTCATCTACCAGCTGAAGTAGGAAGTTATCCTCTGTGCACTCGAGGAATCTCTTAGGCTGCCTTTTCTCTGCTGTGTTGAACTTCCAGCAGACATCCGGCAGGTTAAAGTCACCCACAAGAACAAGGGCTGGTGATTTTTAGACCTCCACCAGCTGCCTGTAGAATAAATCATCACCCTCATCATCCTGATTGTGTGATCTGTAACAGACTCCCACCAAGATGTCAGCCTTGTTGGCCTTCCCTCTAATTCTGATCCACAGGCGCTCAACCTTGTTGTTACTGACCTCAAGCTCTACAGAACTGAAAGACTCTGACATATAGAGCCATCCCTCCACCCCTCCTACCTTGCCTATCCCTTCTGAAGAGCTTGTAACCATCCACGGCAGCACTCCAGTCATGTGAGTCATCCCACCACATTTCTGTGATAGCTTTCCTGCTGCACAATGGCCTCCAGCTCCTCATGTTCATTTCCCACACTGCGTTTGTTAGTGTATATGCACTTCAGATTTGACTCCTAACTCTGCCTACCCGGAGGCTCATCTCTGCAAAGCCTGGTTTCAAGCTCTTCCCCCTTCAAACCTAGTTTAAAGCCCTCCTGATCAGCCCTGCCAACTTATGGGCTACAGTTCTTCTGCCCCTGCTAGAGAGATGAAGCCCATCTGACTCTAGCAGGCTTGGCAACACAGAATATGTGCCATGGTCAAAAAAGCCAAAATTCTGCCAGTAGCACCAATCCTTTAGCCACCTAATGATAAGATGGGTTTTCCTCCTCCTCTCCTCATCCATCCCTGCAGGGGATGGGGCGAACACCACCTGTGCTCCTGTCCCATTAACTAGTCTGCCCAGTGTCTTGAATCCCAAACATGCAATATGAGAAGTAGTAAAAAGTGCATCATAATACAAAAGTATTCAAAACATTATGTGGTTTGGTTTGTTTTTTCCTAGACAAGTAGCTGTAGAAGAATTATCTTAGCTACTTCTACTATTTGTGCGTGGTTAAGGTCAAACCTCTTGTATTTAGGAAAAGAAATTAATTTTTTCATTCTCATTCTATTTCACATGCAGTGCCAACAAGGATTAGAACAAATGAATTGTGGATGAGGTGGTGTCCAAACCTTTGTTTCATTACAGTTTGTTACACATTTATTAATCTTTAAGACAAATAGATTACAGGATGTGACTCTAAGACTCTGCATAGAGACAGTGAGGCTGCCCATGGGGCATAATTCAGTCTCCAGTTCCAGTTTTCTAGGCAAAGAACTGTGCTATCACAAAGACTCAGTTTGACGCTTGGAACTGTAAATTGGGAAAGAAAATTGAATACATACAAAGTAAAAATAATTGAAACATGTGACTTCACAGTAGATTAAAAAATCAATTCTCAACATAAACTGGCATTCTAAGAGGAAATCAGAGAAAAGGGCTTATATTAGTCATTTCTTCAATGCACGCATTTCTAGATAAAAGTGGTTTACGCATTTCAAGAATGGATTGTTATCAACTAATCTTATCAAATCCTCCTGCTTATAAAATGGTCACACTGCATACTGACTGGAGCCATTGCTGGTTTTATTCACCATTTTGAGTGATGTACTGGTGGCATTTTTCCATTTATGCATAGGTCTGCCATGCACAGAACATTTTTATGACGTACTATGAGAGCTCTGGGTTGCATTTATTCACATGGTGGATTTTCAGGCCTTTGTGGATGTCACTGTGATTATGCATGTTCAAAGAAGGGAGAGGCAAATGCAAGTCCCCAACTCGGGAGGTGTCTCTCCATCTATGCAGAAGACCAATGCTTGAGTCTATTACATAATGACAGAGCTTCTTACTCTTTGGGGTCATGCTTTATTTGCTACTTTTTATGTAAATACATTTAGAGTTCAGTACATGAACAAGGTTAGAAGTGTGTCTCAGAATCTAATATCAAGTATTTAATTGAGTCCTTTGCTTTAGTGTGCCCAACAGGCTATGTGTGGAGATTCTATAACGTTACAGAAAATAGACAGCTGAGCTTTACTGGCTAAATTCTGCAGTATTATCAGATTGGTGGACCTTCCATATGCACAGAGCAAGCAGACACCATAAAAGGGAGATCTCCTTTTCAGAGAGGAGGCTAAATCTTCCATTCCTTCAAACTGACACAAAATCTCTGACTAATTTACCAACTGGAGACCTTGTATGAGTACATATATTTTGTAATGGAAGATACTTTTTTTTTTAAAATTCCATCAAGATTCTGTAGATAAGTATCTTCTTTTAATGCAAAATGTAGGGATTTTTTTTCAGATTATTCAGAATGAAAAAAAAACCAAGAAAAGTCTGAAGCATTTCTACTTGGATACACTGTCAAAATTGCTTCAGGAAAGTTGGGAATCACTTGTGTCATAGTCTCCTTTCTTCTTTGCCCTACCCTAACATTTCACATGCTTCATTGCCTTCTATAATGCATTACTGGCTCCTTCCAAGAGAATGTATCACAGGACGTGTAGTCTGAGCTGAAAGAAAAACCCATAAAGATCCCAGGAGAACAAAGAGCTAAATCATACCCCAGAAAACGTGTGGTAGCCTTTCCTTATTGAATGGTTTCCCGTTTGTTCCAAATTTGAAAGCTGACAAGTGTTTGTTGTTGTGTGTGCTCTTGCCAGTTCCAGTGCTCCATTAGAGGGAATCTGCTGTTAATCTTTCAACATTATTCACATAATCATTTATGTGAGTAATTCACCATCTCCTTGTGTTGTGTCTTGGTTATTTCTGCAATCTAGGATCCTAAAACAGCAAGAAGTTTTGCTGAATCAGGACAAAAGTTCTGTGAAACCACAGTCAGTTCCCAATATGCACATCTTGTGAAAATGTTTGCTTTTATTTTATTTTACTAGATAATTTTCCGTGCAACAGTTGAGCTCTAAAACTAGCAGTGGTCACATGATACCTTACTTTCCATATGCAAATATTTAAATCTTCAGATGTCATTGTTTACACATGAATTTGGTGATAAAGGCAGAATATTTTGTAAATTAGATTCTAAGAAACGGATTTAAGTGCAAGAGTTCTGTGACGAGATTAAACCAGAAGTGAAATTACATTTTATCTAACAAACAAGCACATACTTTGCCAACTGCAGAAAGCATTCCCCTCCTCTGAGAATTTTATCAAGGGTATTGTACATGTTCAACAATTCTACTTACTGCTACATCACAAAAAGCCTTTAACTATTTCACCATTGCTACTAATGCCCGCAATAACAGGCAGATATAACAGTAGATAAGAGAAGTGCAACTGGGATTTCGGTGTTAGAACAGAATTGGAGGAGAGTAATTAACTCGCATCCTTTATGCATTTAACTGTCTTTTCTGGTTCTATGAACTTGGCTGAAAGTCTGCAATTTGGTGGTTTTGTACAAAACCAAAGCTGCACCGAAAAAAATGCACAAAGCAATCTGTCCATGTACTGTTGATGTCACTTGTAGAAATGAACCTGAAGAGAACATATTTATATAAATATTTTCAAACGGGCCCAAATCACTCCCCCTCCTTTCTCTCCTCCCTCCCACATAAACATACTCCATCTAGAGTTGCCAGGATACTGTGAGAAGGGCTGTTTTTGCAGGGCTCCCAGCTGTGACCAAGTACAGAAGTGTGACTGCTTTGGAGAGGGATTCTCTTCATGGGGTTTTCAAGCCATCTTGGCAGGCTCAGATGTGCATAAGAGGCATCTCCACTAAAACTCTCTGGGTGAGGCACATCAACACCCCTTGGTGAAGTGTGGGTTAATCCTGCCCAGTGTGATGAAGATTCCTTCCTGTAGGCTATGTTTGGGGAGTCCCTGACAGACATATCTAGGCATCCTCTGGGTTCATGTAGAGGCAGGAGAGGAGATCTGGAGCACTCTCTGCTGTCTCCTGTGTGCTAGGACTCAGTCCTGCTTGAAAGGATCCAAAACTGGGATGAAGTCCCTTTCACCTACTTCAGAGCCAGCCAAACAGGGCCAGTCTGGAGAATTTTGCCAGTAGATGAAGTGACACAGTTCTCTGGAGGCATTAATTCATTTCACTGGATGTGTGTGCGTATGTGCTCTGCAGTTGGTGGCCATGATATCTGTATATTCACAGACATGGTTAATTAATCCTCTTATGGACAGAAGCTACCATGGCATTAAGAGAGCAAATATTTTTACACTGCATAAGGAGTCAGTCCTGCCAGCTCACATTAAATACTTTAGAAGGCAACTTATCTACTGCAGGTAGCTAGGATGACAAAGAAAACTGAGGTTTAGATTACAGTAATTAAAACTTATCAGGCAAAGGAAGCTCTGCGTGAAGGGACAAGAATAATTGGTGACTTTGCCTTTTAGAGAAAATGAACAACTATTTTGTAATGTGCCAGTCCCCCTCCCTGTCCTCAGGGCAGAGGTCCTACTGCTTTTGATTGTGATTTTTATAAAAGTGTGAAAATAATCCATGTTAACTGCTGAGTTCTCATGGCTGAAACTGATAGAAGCAAATTGCGAGGGCTGAGGCAGAAAACACCTTGAGACAGGCAGGATTTTGCATAATCATTATGAACAGCATCATTCACCTCTTTTGTTTATCAGAAAGATTTTTGCCTCCTCAGAACCATTGGACAATAGCACACATGAATTTTTAATAACTGTACAAGTCCTAGAAAAACTGAAAAGGAAACCTCAACCACTGGACAATAGTACACATGAATTTTTAATAACTGCACAAGTCCTAGAAAAACTGAAAAGGAAAAGTGCATTGTCTATTGCCCCCTCAAAGAAATTACAAACTCAAGCAGAATGTCTGCTGGTGATTTGCCTCTGTATTCATGATTTAAGTATACAAAAGCCTCTAAGGACACCTAAGTATTTTTTCCTGACTACAAATAACTGGACAATAGTACACATGAATTTTTAATAACTGCACAAGTCCTAGAAAAACTGAAAAGGAAAAGTGCATTGTCTATTGCCCCCTCAAAGAAATTACAAACTCAAGCAGAATGTCTGCTGGTGATTTGCCTCTGTATTCATGATTTAAGTATACAAAAGCCTCTAAGGACACCTAAGTATTTTTTCCTGACTACAAATAATGTTTTTGATAATACTTCAGGACTTTTCTCACACACTTAGAACTGAAATGAATTCTTACCCTGAAGTTCATATTTTGCTTTTCCCAATTCAGTCAAGTTCCACTTTCTGGAAGAAAGAGCTCCAATGTTGCACATATGTAAGTGCATGGGATGTGCTTAGTGGGGTGGGCAATGCAAGCGACAGCCTTGCAAATACCTGGGGAAACACTGAGCTATTGCAGCTACTGTACTCAAAGTCTGCTGGAGGAAGAGTATTCAGAAACTCATATAATTGAGATTTTTTTAACTCTTTCCATTGCAATAAACTTTCTCTGAAGCCTTTAATGGCCCTTTCCTTTTTCAGGGCATATACACAGGTCTTGCTGAGAAAATTGTTTTCTGAACATAAATTATTTCCTTGGTATATAAATTCAAGCAAATATTGGGGGGGATGGACAGACAGAACTGGTGCTTTTGTAAGAAAACAATGTAAGTAATCAAATTCAACCTACCTTACTGTATCAGAGAAGTAGCTGTCAATGTTTTGGCATATTTGCTTTTTTAGCTATTATTATTAAATGGACGAAAACTAATTTTACACATGCCTGATCAGGATAAAGTCAATTTTTTACTAAATTCTGTGTCCTGTGAACTACCAACTTAAGCGCTTTGAAGGAGGACAAAACAGGATTTCCAATATGAGGGCAGAGAACAAGCAACAGAGAGAATAATTTTCCTTTGGAAATTATGAATTATTATTATTATTATTGCATACATTTCCAGTTGAAAGTAAAAGGCAGCTTATCCTGACTCACATGTGTGAACATATACAGGAATCTGGTACACACACAGCAACCAGTCTTAAAGAGTCTTTTGAAGCCCTCTTTGACTTGTCTTTGCCTTGCCATCCACTGTTCAGTGACAAAACCCTTCCCCCTCTTGCCATCCTTGCTCCAAGTGAGATGGGAATCAGAAGAAGAGTCAGAGAAAAAGTGCAACTGCATCTATAATTTTCTTTTGCCTTGGGGAAGGTATTTTCCAGCTCCCTTCTTAACAACCTACAGTTTTACCTTAGAAGCTTCTCTGAACCACCCTTGCTCCTGTGTCTTGCCACCATGTGGCTGTCTCTTAAAAGAAGCATCTCAGATGACATCATGAGCAGACAGAGAAAGCAAGGATACACATGGAGAAAATGTCAGAAATTTCCCTAAAGAAGCTCTCTGTCTTTTTCATTCCTACCCATGAAGAAGGGCCAGAGACAGCTCAAGAGAAGCAGAAGCCCCATCAGGAGAAAGGTTTTGGGGGGACTGCTTGAGCATCTCAGCTAAGCTAGAGTAGGGAGAATGTGGGATCATTGGTTCTCTTGCCATCAGAGTGTTCAATCAGCACCACAAGAAAAACAGACTGGGGAAAGACACACACAACTGTATCTCTGTTTCTTGTATGCCTTGGGAACCTCCTCCCTGCCATCACCTTCATGAGCACAGATCAGCTGAGAGTTGGGTTGGTGAGACAGCCTCTGAAACAAGGACCAGAGCCACAGGATGACCGAGGTGAGAGCAGAGAATCACCTCAGGGAAAGGGAGAAGGGCTCAACAGGCACATTTATTGTACTTGTGTTGGTTGGCTGGGTTGTGATGCTTCCTGTCAGCATTATGTTTATAAAGGGTCTCTCATCCCCAAACCAATCTGCTGCTCTTAGGAGCATAATCTGCTCTGAGAGAACTCATCTCTTTAAACCCAGTTCTTTTTGACTCTGTAGCCCATTATGGCTACAGCAACTCTTTTAAACCCAGTTCCTTTTGACACTGTAGCCCATTATGGCTACAGCAACTCCTCTACTGTTATTTATTTGCATTCTGCTGAATTGCAGTAGATTTCAAGTCTCAGCTGTTAAAAATGGTGCTAGGAAACTCAGTCATACAATTATGTGGATTATGATAGGATTTCTGCTGGATGGCCCTGAAATAATATCCTGGAGTGGCTCTGACCTAAGCTCTGCCATCATTAGCTTCTGCAGATTTTGAATTAAAAAACTGTGCAGACAAAGCAACCCTTCTGTAGGCTGCATGGTCAGTTTAATCACTCTTAGAAAGAAAAAAATCCATGTTTCAGTACACATTTTGAACAACCTCTGTGAGATATTTTAACTGTGTTGAATATCAGCTGGGTAACAAAACACATGAAAAATGACTTTGAAACAGTCAGGGATTCACTAATGGAAATTAAAACAATATGCATCTCTAGTTAGTGCTGAGTGAAACATCAAACATCTGCTGCAGGTTATTATAGAGCAAGAAGCCAAATGAGAATGGCAAATATATACTCTCAGCTGCAGAGGCTGGAAGGAGACAGCAGGTAAATGGAGGAATCCCTGGTCATTCTGCTTTGCTCCTTAGAAAGCCAGAAGCTTTTCTGCTGGACTCCTCAGCTCCTGAACAGAGCCTGTGCAGAGCAGGGAATAGGTGAATGTGCTGAAGATACTGGGGAAGGAGTCTGGCTGTGGGGAGCAGAAAAAAAGGCAGCAGAAGTTGTTTGTTAGATGTGCAGGGATCAGATGGGGAGGCAAGAGGGATCCCAAATTGATTCAATTTGCTCTCCATTGTGGGAACTAATTAGTTGATTAGGAGAAAAGAAAGGCTCAGTAGAGGTGCTTTGACACAGTGCAGGCAGTGAGGAACTAATGCTTCCTAAGGAATGGCTGAGACTAGCAGTCTAATCTGGGCACTGAAGAGTACTTACAGTGCATCCCTACCATAATTAATTTCTTTTTTTGATGATTGTTGTTCAAGGCTCAGTGTTTAGATCCTGTTTAGATCCCACTACTAATTAAGGGCATCATTTCAGCATGAAATACTCTGGAAACACAGTAGGAATAGATACTTCCCAGGATGAGGAATTCCAGGATTCCTTGGGCTAAGTTTTTTTAGATTCAGGATCTATTCCCAGCCTCTTGAGGCTGAAGGGCACGGCTCAGGTCCAGATTATGTGGGTATCCTTATTTGATTGACCCAATGTTGGACCTCATATGCATGTGGCACAGAGCTGAGTGAGGGTATCTCATTACAGTGGGCTCACTGTCTTGTGAAGTCTGTTGTCCCTGCTGTGCCAAAAAAACATCCTTATAGTTGAGACGGTCGTACTCAGCAATGTGTGTTGTGGGCCAGATAGTTCTGCTCAAGTCAGCAAACACTTCAATTTTCCAAGCTTCACAGATGAGATTTACCCAGGTCAATGACAACACACTTTTCAAATATGATGCTTCTTCATTTGCTCTTCTCCTTATGTTTTCACATGCAGGCTCTAATACATCCAGTCCTATAGGGAGATAGTAACTATGGAGACAGAAGCAATGGGAGATACCTTCAACCCCTGGAGGTGCAGCAGGTCCAGGCAGTGTGTTAAACTGCCTGTAAAATCCCTTTCCAGCTCTGGTCTACTTGACATGGCAAGTGCAAGCACTTACAAAATGTCACAGTTTCACACCAGCCAGTTTCAAGAACCTGCATTTTCCCTTGCATCCTGCAATTTTAAACACTTGAAATGTATTTGTATTGTGTTTATCCTCTTCAACTTCACATCAAGGGAACATGTCAGCAATTTGCTGTGAGGATGGGTCCTTTACAGAAACACTAGAGAATCACCTGACATCTTTGTTAGCTTGATACACAACACATCAGGCCAAGCACAGCTCAGTGGTGCTTGCTCTCAGGACAAGACAGAGCTTTAATGTAAGGACCTGAAGATATTCTAAGGGACTCTAGATAGGATATTTTAAGGAATTTCTAAATGACTGTTCATTGTTGACAAATAAATTGTTGTTAGAAATAAAGGCACCTTGTTACAGGTGTCTTTACTCCAAAAACTTGTACTTTAGAAGTTGCAGTATATACAGTGAATTTCTTTACCTTCATTGGCATTCAAACAAGTTGCATGTTTTCACATAGTCAATAGTGTGCTGATTAGAGTGGTCTAAAATGGATGTGTCAGTTTGAAACCTTCTTGCATGCACAAGAGAAATAAGAGATGGGGTTTGTATGTGTTTTCTTGATTAAACATCAGTTTTCCTTTGAATGTGGAGCCAAAACTCAAATTAGCTAACATGATGCTCTGCATGACTGACTCTTCTGAGGAACTTAACATCCAGTATCACGTCAGCTAATTATGGTTAAATAGCTGACAGAGAGAGAACCCTTGTCAGTTAATGTTGAATGTTACTGGCTAGTAAGTTGTGTCAGGTTAGTCAAGTCACTAAATTGTGATAAACCAGGTCCCATTTTTGGTACAATAAACATGGATGTCACCAAATGAAGAATCTAGAAGTCTGTCTTCTGCTAGGGCAGAATTAATGAGAGAGAACTGGAAACTTGCTATTGTAATGTTTATCTGAAGTTGATAAAAGACGTCATACATAATTGTGTGACCAATTTTGATCTTCTGGAATTTGGCTAGCACTTTGTGATCCTTGCATACATACCCTTCCAGGGTCTGGCTATCTGCAAGGTACATAAAAGACGTGGCAGAGAAAGGCAGTGAGTAAACATGATATCCAGCAAAATTGCATCATGTTAACGTATGCAGATTTTTACTTGTTTTTTAAATTCAGGATCAGAGCAGAGTAAAAATGTCATGATAGAAGCAAGAATTTCAGCTAGACGTTTTTCAGAGAACATAAATCAATGAATCAGACTTGTAAAGAGTAAATAAGCTGCTCTTCTTGCCCTTCTCAAGGTATGAGTAACTACTATTGGCCTGTTAGTCTTATTTTCGTGTGGAGATTATGAAGTTGTCATACTTGTTATCTTCCCACAACTCACCCACGTTGAATACATGGGTCATGCAAAAATACGTACACAAAATGCGAAAAACCTCTCACAAAGCTATTTGCAAGTTATGTGCCAATGACACCATCATTGATCTTTTATTTCAGTATGCATTCATGTAAAAAATCGAAAGGAATAGAAGGCCTGCTGTGAATCATAATGTGATTACCCTTTTGTTAAAGAACCCAAAAGAATGCTTTTATTTTGCCTGTGAACCTTGGTATTTCAAAGGTAATTAACATGACTTGTATAGATGTGTAAAACTTTTTCAACACTTCTTCATGGGCACTTTTTAAAAAATGTTCTCCATAACACGAAGCTTGCTTCTTGGGCAGTATCCTTTCAAAATCTGAGATATAAAGATGGGAACCATCGCCTGTAGCTTCCACAACACAACAAAATGGACGATATCACTGAGATTTAAGTTTGTCCTGCTCCACAAAGGAACAAAAGGGCAGGAACTTTTTAGTCTTCAATCACTAATCCACTCAAAACTTTGGCTATATTTCTAAAGCATTGCCAGATAAAATAAACAGCCGCTTGGAGAAACTTCTGTGTCAGACCTGTGGCACACAGAAGCCAGTTTGCCTATTCCCAAGAGGCAAAACTTCTGTCTGGGTTGCCTAACTAGTTTGACATTGCCTAACAGGGAAAAACTGAAAGCTGAGATGGTGCAGCCACTGTGGTCCCTACATACACACCTATCTTTAGGTGTTTATCCTAAAGCTCTGTCTCATCCTGAGAGCAAGCACCACTGAGCTGTGCTTGGCCTGATGTGTTGTGTATCAAGCTAACAAAGATGTCAGGTGATTCTCTAGTGTTTCTGTAAAGGACCCATCCTCACAGCAAATTGCTGACATGTTCCCTTGATGTGAAGTTGAAGAGGATAAACACAATACAAATACATTTCAAGTGTTTAAAATTGCAGGATGCAAGGGAAAATGCAGGTTCTTGAAACTGGCTGGTGTGAAACTGTGACATTTTGTAAGTGCTTGCACTTGCCATGTCAAGTAGACCAGAGCTGGAAAGGGATTTTACAGGCAGTTTAACACACTGCCTGGACCTGCTGCACCTCCAGGGGTTGAAGGGTTTAGAGGATCATGACTTATAAGCACCTGGTCCTTGGCTCCGAGCAGTGAAAAAGAGGGTGATCTGTGTGTTCACCATCAGTAGCTGCTTATGAGATGTGAATCCTGTATTCTCTCCTGCTTGATATGGATTTAAATGGAGGAAACAGGGTGTGCTCCTACTCAGACCATGCTCCCTGGCTGCTCTTTATACCCCAGTAGTGTACCCTACATAAGACAGTACCGCAGTATGTGATGCTGACCTGTCCTTCCAATGCATCAGACCTAAGCATAGGACTTCATTTTGGTAGAGAACAGAAGATCTTTGAGGACGGGCACAGGAATATTGATGAGCTTGGTCAAGCTTGGGAATGGCTGAACTGTCCAGGCACACGTGGTCAGTTCCTGTGTCTCTGAGATTAGGTGGCTCTGTGTCCACATCCATCTGTATCTCAGTGCAAGGAGTATAAAGTGGACCAAAGCTTTCTTGTAGCCTTGGAGGTGATTATCCATAAATGCAGCATTTTAAAGGGAAGGAGCCTGCTGCAGGCTGGAAAAAGTTAAACAGTATCTCTTCACCTGTGGTCCTGGTAAAACATAAGATGCGATTAGGGGTCTTAGCATGTACTGCTGCTAGCCAAACATAGATTGAAAGGAATTCAGCTCTTCATATCTCATTTTGGCAGACAAATTACATGTTTTATGGGGAAATTATAATGATTTGAAGTTGCTTATATGTACACAACAGTGAATTAAAATTCCCAGAACGGCATTATTTATTGAAAGCATGTAAAACAATAATGTAGGGCAAACTGCAGTTACTTCCACTCATCAGAAGTCACCTTGCTGACTTTGTTAGAATCTGTCCTGTCAGGTGCTGAATATTCCTTCTTTGTCCAAATTTAACCACATGTTTCATTTTGGAGTGCGTGAACTGTGAAGCTGAAATCCTGCAGTGCAGCTGGGCACTGACTCAAGGATTTGATGAGTGTTTATGTGGAGACTGTGTGTTGCTGGAGACTTCAGCTGATTCCCATCTGCTGCAGATAAGGGGCTTCCTAGGGATACTTCATGAGGCAGGTTACCATAGCACCAGGCTTCCTCAGATGCCAACGCAGCATTATGTTGTTTCACTTGTCTTAGCGAGACCAAAGAAGTGATGTGTATATTATGTTGCATTTTTCAAGGTAGCCATCTGTAGTATTGTACAAAATAATCACTACCCAGAAATCCTGGGTATCATGCTGCTGCCTAAGGATAGAAATTGAGAGAGGAAGTTCTACCATTACTTGTAAATGAAGACAAGCCTGGAAATGACAATGGCATTGATCAAACTTGAACTTCGGTGAGCTGGAAAATGTAAGATCAGGTAAAGAAGCTGCACCAGATTCTTTGATGTTGCAGTTAAGACATCTTTTCATTCATGTAATTTGTGTCAGGCTCATAGGATCTTGGGGGAAAATCTCTGCTGTGCAGAAGCTAAGAAGTGAAAAAAGTTTCTACCTGACAGCAGAAATTTCTGTGACCATAAGGTCACTGGAAAACAGAAATGTGGATTGAAAATAAACCTATTTCAGAACTTCCTATATTCTACCCTAGGTTTGTGACCACTGGCTACCTTTAGAAAGATGATGCTCATATTGTTAACAAATTGCTGACATTCCCCTTTTGTTGTGCAGTTGAACTGCTCAATAAAGGCAATGATTTCACATGGTATAAATGTTCATCACTACTCCTTGTATGTTTCATATTAGGGGATCTAAATCTTATCATTGTGACGACATTTTTTTCTTCTCTTGAATTTTACTCTGGTTCCACTACAAACCATCTTAAAACCCACCAAAGCCAACTAATTCTAGCGTAAGATGGTTTCACTGTTGTTGTTTTGAGCATACCAGTCTGTGTAGTCAATGGATCATAATTTGAAACCAGATTTTGCTAAAATGGCGTGAAAAACTAGGATAAAATTTCCAAAGGTGTAAAACTGCTTTCAAGTTTCAGTTTCCAAGTGTTTGCTCTGGATTACTAAAAAAAAAGAAAAAGTATTCCATAAGGAAAACAAAAATACCAAACCAAACCAAACCAACAATAACAAAAACCAAACCAAACAAACCAAGCTCCAAAACACCCAAACCCCCAAACAATTCTGCCACCCCACCAAAAGCAAAAACAGCAACAAAACCCAGGAAGATTGAAAGTGAAGACTATGCTTTCTGTAAGGAAGCAACCATTCAATCACTGTTCACAGACAGAGAAAACAAGGAAACACATGGAGAAAATGTCAGAAATTTCCCCAAAGAAGCTCTCTGTCCTTTTCATTCCTACCCATGAAGAAGGGCCAGAGACAACTCAAGAAAAGCAGAAGCCCCATCAGGACAAAAGTTTTGGGGGGACTGCTTGAGCTGTTTCTGCTGTAGAATATTTCCTGTCCTGTAGGTCCTGTGAAGAACTTTCCTAAAGAAGGAAGGATGTCTTGAAGCTTTATCATTTTGCATCAGCAGCTTTTAGCCATCCTGACGTGAATTATACATTTATTACCTTTGAGTCTTTTCTCATCAGGTTTGATAAGTTAAAACTAGATCATAAATATATATATA
>NW_008676450.1:0-644 GCF_000695815.1 Acanthisitta chloris
GACAGTCTCATTTGGGATCTCTGCGCGCATTGTTGCGAAGCGAAGTTATCCCCAGTCGTTTGGCTCTTCCTAATAATAGCTTTCCTTCACGTCGTGTGGAAACATATAAAATTAGGGTCTGTGAACCCCCGAGTAGGCTTTTATTCACCCGAGGCACGAATGAGGCATCTGAAGGTGGTATAGCTGCGTTATTTTGTGCAGTCCCAGAGGTGAATGCTAGCTTGATAAGCTGTAATTAGACTTTATCTGAATAGCTTAGAGGATAATATATGCAGTATATTACACAACTTCATAGAATAATAGAATCAACCAGGTTGGAAGATACCTCAGAGATCATAGAGTCCAACCCTACTTACCCTCCATATTATTAATACAGAGCTTAAACTCTCTGTGGGTCCAGAGTCTTGTGACAGATGCATTGCAGCTTCTGGTACTGAATAGAAGCTTTTTCTTACTTATTTCATTCTAATAGTAAGTTTGCAAGGAAGATATGAAATCAGTTTTGATGACTGGAAAATGCTCTGTATAACCTGTGCTTTGGTTTCTGTGAAATCTGTTCAACTTTACAGAATAGGTTTTATGAGACTTCAAATACATGTTATTAAAACATGTCATGCTAAAAACACTAATCCCTGTGAAATTCC
>NW_008676450.1:661-9598 GCF_000695815.1 Acanthisitta chloris
TAACTATAAAGGAGGCAAAAGAAAGTGTTTTGAGAAAGTGACAGAAGCTTTTACATCAGCTTTGGTACTTGGCATTCCCTGTCCCCTCTGTCAAACTTCAGTGAAACTTACTAGAGTTTATAAAGTATAGGAAAAGTCACAAGTACCTGTTTATTGTATTTTTTAATTTCATGTGATTCTCCGAAGAAAACACTCGTGAATGAGTAACGCTAAATTTTGACCTTGCCTAAGAGATTTTAGGTTAGTTTTTGTGATGCTCAAAAATGCACTTTATTAGGCATAAGAAAGATGTAATTTTTAGGGCCTCCGGGTTTAGTATAGACTGATTTTCATGCCCAGAAACTGAGGGGAATCTCAGAAAATCCACTTAAAATTTTTAGTAGTTATTTTGACTTTCATTCTTGGTATTATGTGCTGTATATTCTCATGTTTAGGAATCTTCAAAACCAACCTTTTGCCCTCCTTTGCTCTCATTTTTCTCTTTGAGGTGCCTTTCTTCATTTCTCTCTACTTCAGAAATTGCTTACACTTGTGTTACATAACATGGATCTTCAATTTTTTTTTTGTGTGTGCTGAACAGTTTTATAATAGTTTTAGGCCCTCACATGGCTGTGTAAATTGACCCCAAATTGTCTCTCTTGCTACACTTTAGCCTAATTTTCACGGAGAAATTAGTATCTCACCTTGTAAAGACTAGCTGACTTTGAATAGTGTTTACAGACATTGGATGGAGATGTCTGTTCACACCTGCTTTGGTATTTTTAAACGCAGAGTTAAACATTTGGTTTGAGGACAAGCACAGTTGCTGAAGCAAATTGCACCGATATCTTGGATGCTCTGCTTTCCTTCCCAGTGACTTCCACTGGCACTGGAGGGAAGCTGCATTTGTTTAGGCAAAGATTTCAAGTACTGTATATGTAATATCTGCTTGATTACCTGTATGTTTGTAAGCTTTTTTTTTTCCTGTAGAAAACATACAGCTTAGCAGAAATCTTGTTTCTTACCATACACAAGATGAATGTAGTCATTCCTGTACAGTGATTCATGTGTTAGAGTGGACTATGTGTCCGTCTGTCTACTCTATGTACTTTATGGTAACTGTTACTTGGAATTTATTTGCCTGTTGCCTAGGGATATACTTTCTGGATGACTACAAAGTTCAGATTTGTTTGTACAGGTTTGTAATGAAGCAGTTATGGAGTCCAGGAAAGTCAGGGGAGCCTCCTAATGAACTCCTGAAGCATGCTGGGTTTAAATCAGGGATATTGTTAGGATAAGATGAATCTTTATTTCTTCACAGTCTGCCAAGGCAGCCACTCCTAGTGCAAAACACTGAAGCGATCGTGGACAGGCATTTCATGGTCTGTTTGAACCATCCTCAGAGATGGAGTCTAAGTGCTGGATTGCTTTCTTAAGAGTGGTTCCAGGATTTGTCTCCAGCAGCACTCCTAAGCTGGAATGTCGTTGTGTTGTCCGAGCTGAAATGAGACGTGAGCCAGTGTGGGTGGACGAGCAGTTTAGGTGCAGCTCTAGGGCATAGGCAGGCCTGCCTTCAGGTTTCTGCTCCACAGAGACTGGGCAGGAACCTTAAGTACTTTTTTCATGTTCATATCCATCGTGAAACTTTCCATGTGACTAGCCTGACAGCTGTCCTGCCTGAACAGTGTCTTGGGACTTTTGCCTAAGCTTTATATCCTAGAGGGAATCTTCCTTGTATCAAAGGCCTCTGAGCTCACCTGCATGTTTGGTCCTCACTCTGACACACTAGATAAGTCCTACCTGAACTGTATTCTTTGTAGAGCATAACAGCCTTGGGTGTGCCTTCAGGTGTGGTGCAAGGAGACGAAGGCAGTGCCTGTGGTTTTATCTGCCTCCACATTGAACTGCTGGTCTGGGCTATAACAAATTGTTGGGTTGCAGCCCTTAATGCTTCTACATCTCTTTGAGGCTTCTGAGCAGGGTAGTGAGCAAAAAAGGCAGTGTGTTTTCACAGGCCTGTTGTGGAGGATCAGTGACCTCTGAATAGCACCTCGAGAGCTGTTGACCTGGAGGATAGAGTGCCTGGCCTGGTGAGTGGGAAGCTCAGTTTCAGGCCTGCAGCTGGTGTCTCCCAAGGGAGACCAAACCTAAAGATGGGCCAAGCTGACTCTGATCCTCTGGCTGAGTCTGCCACTGTGTATAGAGAGAAATGTGAGTTCCTCCCCAGTGCCAGGATAGTCATCCTCTGTTGCTGTGTCTGAAGCACCATGGCAGGGGCATTGCTTTGGGCTGAAGTGTGTCCTCAGTTCTGGTCTCTGCTTCCCACAGGGGTTTTTGGTTCTGCCCAGCAGCTTCTTTCTGCATAAGCTGCTTCATAAGCTGTTGTTGGTGCACGACTTACGTTCCTTTCTGTGCCGTTTCAGTGAGGAAAAGAGAGTTTCTGTCTCACCCTTGCTGAATCAGATGAAGGCATTGCTGTTTGGGTTGTGATGTGAGGTTGAGCTCTTTTTTTGTGAAACAGTACATTTGGTAGTTGTATCTTCAGTTACTTATATCAGGCTTCTTGTACCGTCAGTGAATCTGTTGGTCAGGAGGCAATTTAAGAAGCTTCTATGGCCAAGTTGTTCGGCGCTCTTGAGTAAAGCTGCTAGGACACCATGATTTGTGTTGAACTTGGAATTGTCTGCATTCCAGCATATATGCTGCGACTGCAGTTCCCCGAGCAGGGCCCTTGTGGGACTGCAGTGAGCAAATGTCTGGTTTGTTCATCTCAAGTAGACTTTCCTGTGAGCCATTTTGTTCTGCTCCACCAAGGTGATGGCACAGCCTCAGAGCTTTAGGTTGCTGGCTGTTGGCAAAATACAGAGCATCTATGCCCTGCTAAAAAGTGAGGCAAGGTCTCTAGGGACTCCAAACTGAGAATTTAGGAGCCTGTGATGTAAGCGTGTAGTCCTGATGTCATCTTGTGTCCCTGCTGCTGCTGAAAGGAACAGTTCCTCCTTTCTCTAGCTGCTTGGTCTCGTCCTCTGTCTCAAGCTGAGTTTAGTGGTTGTGCAGTTGGCAAAGGCTCTCAATCCAATCAGTTCCCTGCTCATCACATTGACCTTGGAATGGCTGTCCCTGTGCAGGTGCATGAGCACTAATATGAGGTTAGGGAAACGGAGACGCCACATTCCATTACGGAGATGAGAGAGCTGTTGTGTGAACGTCAGATGGTAGTAAAGACTCTTGGATGCTCACATTATGATTTTGTAAAATATGCATAGATGTACTGCCAGGTCTCTGTGGACATTGTGAGTAAAAAGACTCCTGCTCATGCCGTATGAGGAGTGGTGGTGGTGGTACAGGAAAATGCATTTATCTACTCAGAAAATGAGTTGTATGTGTTTGGCACCAGTTAAGATTAGTGAGGTGCAGCCATTTACAAATGGCTCTTTGCTCTGTAAAAGCCTCCATTTCCTTGGTAGTTGTTCTGCTTGTCAGCTGTTACTGTGGTCTCTTCTGGGAGCTGTGGAGATGTGGGGCAGTAAGGTCATGGCAACATGAATAAGTTACAGTGATGTGAAGTGAAATATGCTTCATCCAAGAGGAGAAAATTTAAATTCACCCAATTCTGAATTAGAAGCTACTTCTTAGTTATTTTGGGCAAAAGCATTCATATGTGCAAGTTATAAGTTTGCATGGTAATGTGGTAGCTTTTTTGTGTAGCTATATACATAATGAGTCAGAATTTCCTCTTTATAGCATGTAGAAAACGAATAGGAAAGGAGTTGAAGAGTTGCCTGAAGATGTAATTCATGTCATGATAAATTTTGCAATTTGACTACCAGAACTACTGCGCTTGTACGCCCTAATGTCCAGATTATTTATGGTCAGATTTTACTCTGCTGTGGTTTTAGTCATAAAAGCAGCGTGAGCATCCAGGAGGAAGAAGTTCTCAGGAAACTATAGAAATTCTGAGGAAACTCAAATTCTGCCCACAAAAGACAATGGAAGTGAGGTAATTGAGCACAACTTCTCGTAAAGGCCAGTTGTTTTGATTTTTACTGAGCAAGCTGAATTGTCTTCCCTCTTTGAGAGATCATCCATGACAAACTAATAGCATTCCTTGACATTAAGGAAGCTAAGGCCTCTTGGTCCTGTTTGGATTCCCAGGAGTATCCACTGGTGAAAACTGTTTTGAAACTTGAGATTACATTCTTGAATTGCAGCCTGTGTCGTAGAATCATCAAGGTTGGTGGAGACCTCTAAGACTGAGTCCAACCATTAACCTACAGCTCTGCTGTGACCCCTAAACCACATCCTCCAGTGCCAGATCCTGGTGCTTCTTAAACACTTCCAGGGTAGGCGACCCCACCACCTCCCTGGGCAACCTATTCCATTGACCACCCTATCCTAACATCTAACCTGAATCTCCCCTGTCTCAGCTTATGACCGTTCCCCACCTCTTCACAACCCTCTGTCAGGTAGTTGTAGAGAGCCATGAGGTCACCCCTGAGCTGCCTCTTCTCAAGGCTAAACAAACCCAATTCCCTCAGCCATTCAATTCAGAAGGTCTTGGTTTGATGCACTGTACATTAGGTATGTAACTCCTGTTAGAGCATATGTCTGTCACCTGTGCTGAAGACCATTTAGTTATGACAGGTCCCTGTGGTGAGTTGGTTTGTTTTGGGTTCTTTTTTGTCCACTGAGTTACGATGAAGCTATTTTGATGCTGATAACAGGTCAATCTGCTGAACATAGCAGCCAAAGATATTTTTTTTTTCAAAATATTAGTATGCCTAATTTAAATTTCTGTGTGACTTCACTTGTTTGGGGCTTTTTTTTTCTCTCATCTTTAAGCTAAATTGATCCTTCAACTTCTGCCAATTTGATTTCTGTGATATAGTTAAACCTTATTTTAGCACATATGAGAAACTACACTGTTTAGTAAGTCTACCATAAAGTGGTAAACACTGTTGTCAGTGCTGTAGGTCTGTATGGTTCTTTTTTTCTCTTCTAAACTTTATTTGTGGTCTCTTGTGTGCCATGGCCTGTGCACAAGAACCCAAACATGAATATTAAGACAGATTTAAGAATAATGCTGGTTTGAGGGTATTAAATTAATCTGTTTCTTTATATAGCAGCTATGAAGTATATTGCATATTTTTTCCAGGAAGAACTCAGGGGATTTTCTTTAACCCCAATTCCCCACAAAAAAACCTAAATACTACTTTTGTTAAATGTCTGGCTTGTGCCAGTTAGCTTTTACAGCCTTAGAAGCCATAAAAATAAAATGTATGTATGTTGATCAATAGCTCCCATTGTTGCTTGTGTTAGTCTGAAATACTATATCATGAGAAGGAACTGGCGGCCAGATGGGTGGGTAAGCTTTTTTGACATCAACTCTAAGACTTATGACTAGCCTAATAGTAGAAATTATACTAAGCCATGAAAATTTGTTGAAGTTAGTAGCAAAAACATGGTGCATTTCTTGGAGGAAAAGCTCACTGTATTTCTGGGTTCCTGCATCTTTTTCCAGTAGTGCATAGAGAAGACTTTACATCCCAGGAAAACTGGATATATGTGCATTTTCTTAAGCTCTGAGAGCACTTACTGGCAGGCATTCTTCTCACAGAAAGCTCACGGCGTTATGCTTGCAGAACCATTTCATGGGAACACAGAGCACAGCTGCTCGACAACAGAAGGGACTGTAACAATCACCCTTTCATAGCAACTCTGCTCTGGTCTAGCAATCATTTACCTCAGGTTCAGGAAGTTTGGCGTCCTCCTTGTGGTACATCCCTTTACCACAACCTGTTGGAACTGATATGCAGCAAGGAACAATAATAAGCCTGGTCAGGTGGCAGCTCTTCAGTGAAAGACCTGCATTCTTTTGCAGATCACAGGCTGAATACAAATTGACAGTGTTGCCAAAAAAACCCCCAACCCAAATGTCATCTTGGGGTGCCTGAGTTGGAACACAGCGCCTGAAGTAAAGGCCTCCATTCTGCACAGCACTGATAAGGCTGGTAGTAGCCTCACCTACTGCCTTTGGTCTGGGGCATGGCATTTCAAGGAAAAGGCAGATCAACTGGAAAGTGCTCAGAAGAGAGCAGTGAGAAGGATCAGAGGCTTTGTAAATACATTGTATTGTACTGTGTTACTTAACATAAAGAGGCTGGAGATGGATCTTCAGACATTGTAAAAAGCAGCTGTAGGAAAGAAGGGCCCTCCCTTCCCCCACCAAGTGTGTTCCTCAGTTCTCTTAGAGGTAGAACAAAAATAGTGGCCTTCCATTGTGCCAAGAAGGGATGATAGGAGGTGGAAAGGATACTGTGATTGTCTAGGTAGGCAGTGAAATTTGTTGCTTTTTGAGCCAGGTTGGACAAACGTGCTGGGAATGATAGGGGCTTCCCTATGAAGACAGGCTGAGGAAGTTGGGGCTGTACAGCCTGGAGAAGAGAAGGTTTCATGGGTACCTCATAGTAGCTTTCCAGTATTTCCAGGAGAGCTGGAGAGGGACCCTTGGTTGTGAACTTCAGTGACAAGACAAGGGGAAATGGATTCAAATTGAAGGAGGGGGAACTTAAGGCTAGATATTATCAAAAACCTTTTCACTGTGAGGGTGGTGAGACACTTGGGGCTGTACAGCCTGGAGAAGAGAAGGTTTCATGGGTACCTCATAGTAGCTTTCCAGTATTTCCAGGAGAGCTGGAGAGGGACCCTTGGTTGTGAACTTCAGTGACAAGACAAGGGGAAATGGATTCAAATTGAAGGAGGGGGAACTTAAGGCTAGATATTATCAAAAACCTTTTCACTGTGAGGGTGGTGAGACACCGGCATATGTTATGTTGCAAGATATATAATGTCCATTCCAACCCCTAAAATCCCATGATTCTTTGATTCCTGTTTCAAGGCAGAGATGTTGACCTTTCCTGAGGTCAGTTCTGTCCCTGGTTTGGTCCAATCAGTAATAGTGCAGAAGATGCCTGAGAAACAGTTCTTTGTGTACATTAAGTAGTTTAAAAGTCCCTTTACGAATTCAGAAGTCATGACTTGAAGTCTCGGCGCACAGTCTAAACGTGTGCAACTATCTTGACTATATGGGCTCAACCAGAGGGGCCTGTCAGAGATCACAGAGAATATTTCCTTTGCCTTAATGTGCTGTACCTAAGAAGCTCTAATTGACAGTGTGTCTCCTGATATCGGCCAGATAATGTGCTGTTCATCTCAACGGTTGGCACTTTATGGTGAGATGAAGTTCTTGAACACGTTCCAAGGAGAGAAGGAAGCAGTGCATATGAAACACATGAAAATAAGTGTGATAATACGTAAAATAAGCACCTGGGCTGGGCACATCTGCGGTGTGCTGTGGAACAAACCCTCTCTTGTCTGGTTATCTTCCTTTTTCTCATTTTTAAGTTCAGTGTTCAGTCCTTGAAACAATGGTTTGTTTTGTACTGATGGAATGTAGCTCTCCTCAGACAGAATTATGCACTTTATATGATCAAGGAAGAAGCTGATGATGCTTCTGTACTATCCAAATACTACACAAATGCTTGTTAGCATTCTCTGTGTCTGCAGAGAGAAATCCTGTTTGGCAGAGGACAGCCATGTACCTTAGGAATGGCTTTCAAAAGACTGAGTTTCATTGAAGGGGATGTCCTTCACTTCCAAGTAGAATGTCCTTACTTGTACTTCTGTTTCCTCCCAGCTGCAGTGCTTGGGCTATTTTGGCTGGGGTGTGATTGCCACTCATGCAAATTCTGTCAAATAATTCCTGTGAATTTGGAACCAAAGCAGAAGTCTGCTCTTTCCCACAGCTATTACCTGTGCAGGCAGCAAGGTGTGAGAGGTTGCTCTGAGGGCTCTCCAGGCTCTGGTCTGTGGAGTGGAACAAATCATGTTTCCTGATAGAATGGCACTTTTAGGAAAGTAATTGGCAGAGCCAGGCACAAAACTTGGAAGCAGCTTCAGTTCACATTGAGCTGTTTAATTTTCTCCCCTCAGATGCCAGTTAGTGGAGATTTATAATGCATCTTGTCATGTACTGCTGAGTCATGTTTCCCTGGAAGAATTAAAGTTGGTCCTTCCTCCTCAAAAACAGGCTTATTTTTGCTCTTCATCACACTACTCTCAGGCTTTTCTTCCTCCTTGCTAGCAAGGTATCTTCAGTCCTTTCCCTCTGTAACACATTGGTTCTGCATGTTCAGTCTGGGTCCCAGGGCCTTGCCTGGTGAAACTGAATTTCTCCATGGTGCCACTGGCAAAGGAGAAATATAAGTGAATGAGACACATCTGTGGCAAAAGGCAAAACATGAAATACTAAATCTGTGTGAATCTGTGAAGCTGGAATGCTCCTGTCATTCTGAAGCCCCGTGTTTGTCTCATCAGACCACACCGCACACATTCATGCTCATTGAGGGAGTCCCTCCACCTCCAACAGCACTAGTGGGCTAAAAATTGGTGCTTTAAGAGACCTGGTTTGAGTTGGATGTTTTGACCACAAGCAGCATAGTTGTCCTTTTCTGAAACCGCATGTTTTAAAGTGCTGGTGGCATTTTGTACCTTCTGTAATTTTCTCCCTGATGTTAGGTATGGATAAATACGTGCAATAGTGTAATGTGTTTTGCTACAGCAGGAGGAAATAGTTCAGAAGATTCTCTGCAAACAAGGCCCTTCGGCACTGTGTGTTGTAGTGCTTAGTAATGACTCTTGCTGCCTAACCTTGATAAAGTTATCTGCATGTTGGGGTTGGGACAACTGGTTAATGGCTGATAGAACAAGTGATGTCTGGGGTGATTAATGGTGCTGGAAGGAAATGATATCATAAAGGTTCACTTATGAAATGCCACGCCTGCCCCATCAGCAGCCACAGTGCTGCACTCCTTTCTCCCTCACTCTGAAATGCCTTTGTGGTTGAAAGAATTGGTGTAATGACTAGGCTTATTCCTTATCTTGTCAGCCTGCTTTCCC
>NW_008676450.1:9609-30328 GCF_000695815.1 Acanthisitta chloris
TTGCCTAGGGTGGGCTATGAAACACTTCCTGCTTCAGCAACATGGTATGTTTTAGTGAGTCCAGCAGTGACCACTTAAACTCGGCTGAGGTTTGTGTTTCAAGGAGAAAGTTGGTTATTTCCTTGTAGTTAGAAAACGAACCACAGAGATGAATATAAATACTGAAAACTTGATCTTTAGCTCGATCTGCATGTCATACAGTTGCGTGTAGACGCTGCTTTGTGCAGGAACATGCTGTTCCTTTGTATTATAAAAACTCAGTTCAAGAGAATTTACAGGCCGAGGATCAGAGCCACCTCTGCCTGCTGTCCCTGGAGTCTGGTACCAGTGCAGCCAGTGTGGGCTCTCCTTGCTGCTGTCTGAAGGGTGAGAGTAGCACAGGATAATGGTGAGGTTACTCCCGTACAAATGATGTATGTTTGGTTTCATAGCCTTAACTGCTTGGAGGTGTTTTGGTTGACAGACGAGCTGAGGAGCGTGAGGGCAGCCAAACAGACCTGAACCTGGCCAGCCAGGGCTTGAGTGATGGCTGTAGCAGATGCTTAGAGAAAGTATGAGGCACAGAGCAGATGTGCTCACCTTCCCCTTGGCAGACCCTCTTGCCTTCTGTCAGTTGCTGTTTCAGAGACTCCAGTGGCAGCAAGTTGTGTCCATGGTACCACATTTAATAGCCACAGATGGATCTGCTCCATAGAAACCTTTTAATGCATTTTTGAACTCTCATTTCGGATACCACAGACCATAAGGCTACTGGTGCTTGTTAGCAGTTGTCTAGGTTTGCTGTGAGTAAAAGCATAAGCAAATGCCAAGTTGCTTCTACTGTATCATGGGTATTTTTGTTTGTTGGGTTTTGTTTTTGTTTTAAACCTGTAAAGGAGTAGGCATTGCTTATTTTTAAGTGTATATGAACATGTTCATTTTACTAAAACACCCTGGCTCGTTAATTAAAAAAAAATCATTTGGGTCAAGATGTCTTGAGAATTTTAGAAGTCAAAAGTTCTTCCCCAAAAAGAAAAGACTTTTCTGCTAAAAATAAAAAAGCTTGCAGAAGAGGGAGGAGGAACTAAAAACTGGGTACAGCTTGGCAGCAGTCTTCTAACTTAATTTAGTGCATGCTGATCCTTGACTTGTAACCAACGGGGAGGGTTCTGTGGAACCTTAATACCCCTTGTAATTGAAGAGAGGAGAGTGTCCAGATCCACATTTGCTGCCTGCCCAGGTTAAGTGTTACACAACAGAGGAGCACTCTCAAAAAGTGAAGTATGGTATTCATGCTGCACTAGGAACAGAAGCTCTGTTTTTATAGCATTTATGCCAAATGCACAATTCATTTTCTAATCAAATCTGCAATTGTCTTTTGTCTGATTTTGAGAGCATTGAGTTTTTCTGGTCCTCTGTTGATTTTTTTCAGTGAACATTGCCTGTCTGTAGTCTCAAGTATGACCTTAAGGGTTGCTTCAACTCTGCATTCTTTCACACTGTTGTCTAAAATGGATTTTCTTTGCCAATCAGTCTTCGAGCACAGATGTGCATGCACTCAGCCCAGCCCTGTGGGAGTTACTGTGCTGCCTGGCACAGGTACATGCTGTAATGTGTCGATTCATGGCTTTAACATTAGTGTCCTGTGAGATAGTCTGGGTAAACCACGTTATCAGAGACTCTGTACAAGGCACCCTGGTATGATAGAGCTGTGTGTGAAGCTCAGCATTCAGATACACTTGCTAGTTGGAGGGGTGGGAAGGGAAGGATAGAGGGAGCTTATTCTGAGGTTGCCTGTGGTGCTGCTCTTGTTTTGCCGACAAAGAGGCAGCTTAATTCACTGGAGCTGTCAATCTGGTAGTTTTCAAGCACTGAAAGAAAACTCCTGTAAAAGTGTGTGTAAGAGGGAGGAAAGGGAAAAAGAAACTAAGTTAGACTACTATTTTGATGAAAGGTTGATGGTGTAAAAACCCCCTAAACTCATCGTTGCTGACGTGTACCTCATATCTAGCAGAAAAGGGGAAAGCATAAGAACAAAAGGGGAGAAATAGTATTGCTGGCACATTGGGTTGGAGCACCATGTGCTGTGCAAAAAGTACATGATGATAGAATTGAACAGCACCTTTTGTCCCTGAGTAGAAGTTTCTTTTTCAGAGCTGCTACCTTTTAAAGCTTGTTTAATCTATGGAGAAAAATGGTTAGGGCTACACCTTTAGTTCTGCCTGGTTGCATGGACTGCAAGTGGGAGCTGGGGCTATAGGAGGAAGAGAGATTTATTTGCAGGTGGACAAGCACTGGATGGGGTTATGTTTTGACTTTGTGGCTTGACATTTTGGTGTAACCTTTTCTTCTGTCTCAAGGAATAGATCAAAGACCAGGGACTTTATCCATGTTGGAGTGAATTTTGAAAAGAGTAGGTCTTCTTTTGACCTTTTTCCTGGCCTTTAGAGAACCAAAATTTTAGCACACTTTTATGAATAGAAAGTACAGGCTTGCTGCTAGATAAGGGGTTGAAACTCCATTTTCTTTTTCTTTCTCTTTCTAATGCTACTTTAGGCCCTCAGTTCTCAGCATCTGGGGAATCTGTGCTTTGACTTTGGGGTTTTTCCCACAATTCAGTAGAGTGAAAAATCTTTGGTCATAGGCATCCCCAAGTTTAAATTGCTTTTGTGTGGGGCAAACTTTTTCACAAACTCCCTAGCTAGTTTCCCTTCTGATTTCTTTGTGAGTGCAATGTGATTGTAGCTTTACTCTTTACGTATGCTATAGGACATTGGTCTTCATCGCTTTTGTTGCTTAGTAGTGATGGATTACCTATTTTCAAGTAGCATTGCACCTCAAGGTAGAGCATTTTTGTGGATCAGAACTTGCTTTTTTTGCAGTAAAAATAGTCGATCTTGCTACTGTCTGGTTTAAGTGTAATTTAAAGCTTCTCTTGGCTATCTTTTCCTTGCAGTATCTAACAGGTTATCAGTGGTTCTGAGTAATGTAATCAGACCACATGGATCTTTAGCATATAAGCTCATGTCTCCCTGAGAAGGCTCTGGAGAGCAGAGAAGACTTTTCTTGATTGATGCTGGTCAGCTGCTGTGTTTTAATTGCAAATGTTTCTGAGAGACTGGTGGGAAGTAAGTGCTCATTTGAGTCTACCAGGAGTCTGACATTTGGAGCCCACAGTGATGCTGTGAGGAGTCAGAAGAGTTTGAATGAGAAAGGCTTAGGGTTGTTGGGGAGTTTTTGCCTTTTCTCTCTAAGTAAAATAAGCTTAAGTGTGTAGTGGAGAATTATGATTGCAGCAGACTATCCCTTCCACGTGTGCTGTGCTGACCACCAGCTCTTCTAGTAAAACTCGGTTCTCATTTTTGTGCTGCTGTGTTCAGTGGTTTCCTGATCAGCAAAGGGCTACATCTTAGCTCACAATAGGTATTGTTTGGGTGGGGGTTGGCACAAAATTTTTGTGGTCTGATTTGATCTCTTGTTTGTCTTGAATAATCTATTAAATGTAATGCTTAATCCCATCCCTTTTTGGCAGTTTTTCCTCTTGTATTGTTGCAGTGGTAATGAAACAGTGTAGCTCTGATTGCAAGAGATCACCTAAGAAAAATAGTATTCCGGGATGTTTCTTTTGTGTCTTTGGCTATAGAACAGAAAGAACAGCCAGAGGCAGAGTAGGTTGGAACTTCAGTCTGACATGCTGTGGCTGTATGTTAACAAATAACTTCCCCGATTTTTCCCTTGTTTCTAGTCTCTCCTGTTTGTCATTGTGAGAAAGTTCTGTAGAACCAGACAGGGAAGCTTTCTTCAAGCAGGAAAATGTGTTTCTGAGACCACAGAACATGGGCAGAGCATTTACTACAGCTCATGTGTGTTTTTAAAGGAACCTTTTATCAGCTTTGGTACCAGCAGACTGTGGAAAAGCTTGTTTCTTCCCTTCCCCCTACCCCAAATTACACTAACTGCAATCAGGAGACCTTAATTAAAATGCGTGGTTCGTAGTTTGGGCAAAGACTTTGGAAACAAAGTAATTTATTCTAAGACAGCTTTACCACACATTTCTTCTGGAGCAAAGCTGTTTCCTGATGTGTAAGATCAAGATCTCTAAATCTGTTGTTCTGTAGAGATATGGGGGCCAAGTTCTTTGTACAAGTGCTTATTCCTAAAATAGTAATCCTTGCATATGAATTAGGCTGAGAGTCCCAAAAGTTCCTCCTTTTTAAGGTGCTGAGTTTCCTTGACCTTGGTGAGAGCTGACTGTGTTTGCAGATCTTGGCCTAATGCAGCTCCCTCTGAAGCTGTTGGGAGTCTGTGTAGTCGGATTGCTTGGAACGGGATATACCTGGTGTTCGGATTGAAATTTATTTTTTTCAGTGGAAAGCCTGAGGGACAGGAATGGAAATTCAATTTGTACATAGTGGCTCGAGTTTGGTGGCAAACATGGGATCAACACATGGACTACTTTGGCTGGTTTGTTCTTGCCTTGTTGTTCCGTAGCTACTGAGATCAGGCACTTAAAAGATGTCATGGCTTGATAACAATGATTGATGGCCAAGAATCAAAAATGTGGTAGGTGTTAATTAACACATGCAACCAGGATGCTGTTGAAAGTATTCTGATTGCCTACTTGGCCCAGGGAGGTATCCGGTAGTATAATTTGAAATGTTTTTGTAGGACCAAGTAGAATATTTGAGTTTCCTGTTACTTGTTAGTGCTGCTGACACCTTTTCTTATGCTGACTGATAGGTGGGTGTGAAAGCTCCCTGTAAGAACAGATTTGTAGCACACTGGCTAGTGAAACCTGAAACACAAAATGTTTGTTTCTGGGGAATGTACGTGTAAAAAAAATCTCCCAGCTCACTCTTGCATTAAATTGAAGTAGATGGCCAGTTGTTTGAGGCTGATTGAGGCAGAATGGAGCAGCTTAGCCGTTCTGGTAATACTACAGTGAAGCAAGGCTTGTGCTGGAGAATGTTTGTGGTTTAATGTTTTTTTGGCCTTTGAAACAGTAATGGTCTGTGTGGGTCTGTTTTCAGCAGCTGCTTTGGCTTTGAGGCGATAATTGTCAGAGCCTTCCATAAGAGGTTGTCTCTCAGTAAAGCTTGACCTCCTTTTGATGAACTAGAAACTATTAAAGGGTTAACTTTTCCCTCATTCTCTTGTATGCCTTTGAATGCGAAAATTCTTTCCCTGGCTTTTCCCCTCCTCTCCAACACTTCAGGAAATGAAATTAGTGATTCAAAATGTCTGATGTTGTGCTGGATGCCTACAGGAACTCAGAGGCAGTTCTACAAGGCCAGTTTCAAAAAACCTGAGAGGTGACTCTTTCCTGCTCTACTGTAAATGTATAGTTTGACTATAAGGGGATTTTGAAGCATGCTGCCCAGACAGCTTTGAAATCTGAGTAAACTCTTAGGGGTACGTAGATGAGCTGCAAACAATTGAAATGTGTTTAAAGCTTGATGTCTTCCATGTATTCACTGGGTTGGGAGTTGGATAGGGAGTTTCCAAATCAAAGAATTATTCTCCAAGAGAGAATAGAGAAAAGACTTTTGAATCAGGCTTAGGCCTGGCAGCCAAAATAGGGTTGTCTTTTGGCTCAGTAATAGGCTTCATTCTAACTTAAGTGAATTTCTCAATACACTTTTTCTGCCTGTCAAATGCTGAAATAATGCAGACCTGTCAGAATGGTGTTGAGTGACTGAACTGACTGCACGTCGCTCACAGATCATTGGAGCTCAAAGGAGAGCTAATGTGTTTATTACTTTGTCTTGTTATTTGCCAGCAGCTCTTTATTCACATCTAGCTATTCCAACACATGGGTCAAAGTTAAAAATTCAGGTTGTTAAAATTTGTCTGTTTCTCATTGATGATGTCTAGAAAAGAAATATCATTGGACCTAGTTGCTGAGGACTTGAAGATGTTTTATCAATTTCAGCGCTCTCAACTGCTGTTCTCTTTCATTAGCTAATGAATGTTTTCAGTTCATCATATACAGAGTAAGTGATCATTCAGATTTTGCCAAGCTAAGATTTCATCTTCTTGCATTGACTTTCCTAACTTGGTAATTTTAATTTGTAGCGAAAATGAAACTATGGTTTGGAAAGCAAAGAGGAGAGAAGGGACCAAGAGGCTGTGTACCAATCCAGTCCAGAAGAGACCGTGACAATGATAAGGGTTGTTTTCTTGCTGACATTTCTTCTGCTTCTTATGTGGGTGCCTGAGTTCCAAGAAGGCCCTTGTAACCCTGTACATAGAGCTAGTAGTTGCCATTTTCAAAGTGCACACAAAACCTGATGAAACACAGGAAAATGTAAGCTCAGAAAGCATACAAATAAATTTGAGCTTGAACCTAAACCTGCTGAGGCTAATGGGAAGGTTTTGCTGGTGATAATAGAGTTTACCTAATATAAGAACTTTGGAAAAAAAATCCCCAAAAGTAGGATTTATTCTTCTTATAGCAGCTTATCTATGAAGGGGCTGTATGTTACTCATCTAGCTGTGAAATAAAAAAAAATTGCTTCTCAGCAGTGATTCATTTTCTCTCACATCTGCAGGTTGTTTACTGGGACTGGCTCTTCAGGAAGTCTGTACTCTTTTGTGTTTATTCTGCACAATTTTACTTGTAATAAACGTCTGAAAGACGTGGCTGGCTGAGGGCTGTGTCAGAAGTGGTAGCAGCTTGGCTTTGTCATGCTCATCTAGAAATTAAAAGATCAGGTATGGTCTGCAGCCTGTTTCCTAAAGGAAGCTGCTGTTCATCACTGTACCAGGAAACTATTTTTTCCCCTCTAAATGAGGCCCTGGATCTCCTAGGAGATTTTAAGACTGCATAGTTATTTTCTGAAATATAGGATCTGAAATGATACTTGAGAAATAGCACGATGCCTCTTTGCAGTGACCAGCAAGCAGCACAGCAGTGTTTTGGTTTTCCTTTACAGGTGAGGATGTAGCTGTGAACCACTTGCCAGATCACATCCTAGCAGTGAAAGTGGAGCAGTGTAATCCGAGTGAAAGCAAGGGGGGGCAGTTAATTTACTTTTGATGAAGCCTAGCATTTTAAGGTGGGCTCTGTTTTTGTCAGTTGCCTCATCCACAGGACTGAAAATAGTCTGTTTGCAGAACACAGTGTGTTCAGTTAATCTCTGTGTATGGGAAGGTTTCAAGGAGTGGTCTCACAGGAAAGAATAAAATACCCAAACCAGAATAAAAGCTTTCTAGACCACAAGGCCTTATACTACTTCTCCTATGTGATGCTCTGAGCTGGTGTAAGCAACCTCCCTGAACTGAGGCAAGGGTCGTTCATGTACTTAAATTGGGGCGCTGTGCCTAGTCCTTCCAAAGGAAGTTCATGGTGTTGAGTTGTCCTGCTGTGAGAGTGACTGTTTTCTTTTTACCATGATTTTCTGGATGAGTCGTGGGCTAGTGATGACTTATGAAACCATGTTTACATCAGGCAAAGGACATCCTTGTTGTGTGTTCTTATTTTATACTCAGGCTGACAGTGTCCCATAGATTTCCCATGCTGTTGACCTGTTGGAGATTGCCTTTCTGCTTGCTTCTATAAGGTGTAGTGTTCTGGTTGTTTGTTGGATTTTTGTTTGTTTGTTGTTTTTTTTCAAGGAGGACACTTAAATATGGTCTTTTTCCTTTTTGCTTTGGAAACCCTTTGGAAGGATTTCTGCACGGCCCCACTTGTGTTGAAGAAATTGTTTAGCAAAGCTGTGGCTGCTTTGTCCATTTGGTAACTGTGTGGTAAGAGGTAAAGAACTGCTGGAGTAGTTCCCATTCTGAATGGAGTACTTGGTGATGGTACTAGCCCACTGCCCAACTGCTGTAATGGTTGTCTTGAACATAAGCATAGAAGCAATGAAATTCAGGATCATTGTTCTTATGCAGGTGCCAGTTTGTCAGACTGTTAAAAATGATAGTTGGCATCCAAAAGCTCACTGTTGGTTGGTTTGGGCATGAAAGGTACAAGAGTCCCTAGCAGGTGCTTTTCTCTTTGCTCCCAGACTACCCTGCTGTGGAGGATGGAAAGGACAGCACCACAGCAGCCACCTTGGCTTGTATCACAGGTGTGAGCGAGCAGTAGGGGTGGTTGCAATGTTGCAGTGCCCTGTCAGACAAGGACTCTAGCCTTCTGTCTTTAGGTCCCTGAATGAGCAGATACCACATTCAGGGTTTCTAAGAACAGCAAGTGAAGGCAGTGGATACTGCAGGATGAGCATGGAAAGAGTCAAGAGGAGTTCTTTCCACACAAAAGGAGAGTAGGCTAGATGGGTTTTCAGAGTGAGATGCAGAAGTGGCCAGAGTAACTGTTGAGCATGAGCATGTGGGATGCAGCTAGTGGAAGCCTTGGTGTTCCAAGCGAGAGAGCAGTGAGGTGGGTGAGAGGGTAAGAGTGTCATCTGTCTAACTGAGGGCCAGTGTGAGAGGCAGAGGTTACAGTTCTAGCTTCCTGTTCCTGTGATGTGTTCTGATTGAGGCACTGATGGGGCTCAGCGTGTCCTCCTCAAAGGTTGCAGTTTTAAAATCTGTTCCATATAAAACCTCTATACTGAAGAACTGAGTGCTAACTTTAGCTCTTTAAAAATACCTTTATATCTTGACTTATGGAATAAATACAAGCTTCTGCTATAAAGGAAGGCTTTCAGAGGAACAGCTTGACTGCTTCAGACTAGTGCTCTGTAACTTCAGTTGTGTCATGGTGTAAGTCTTGGAAAAATCTCCTTAGTTATTCAAAACAACTTTGGAAACCTCTCTGGCTTGCTGTGAAGTACCTGTCACCTGCTGTATGTTTATGTAAGAGGTATATAGCAAGTAGAATAGTTGGTGGATAGAATACAGCTGTTCATATGATCCTAATGTGTGTGTGTGGAAGGAGTTGTTTCCCAAGTTAGGCTCATTTCCAGACAAGTCCAGTTGATCTCTCTGTACAAACATTAAATGTCTTAGAGTGATTTTGCTTTTAGTGTCATGGCATCATCAACAGAGAAAGATTGCTGTTAGCCAGGGTAAAGCAGCATGGCACACTGATGCCTTTGCTTGACTGGCTATTTTGATAAGGGCCTACAATGAGCGATGGCAAAAACCAGAGGACTTACATATAGTTCTGCTTTGTGAAAGTGATTTAAGTAAAAGCTGCCTGTAGCGGCACCTTTCCTAGGATAGAAACCTGCAGTGTTAATCTTGCAGCTGTCTGATGAAACAGCAAACCTGTGCCTTGCATCTCAAGGGGCAGCACAAAGAAGAGCTCACACAGCTCTTCTGAAAAACCCAGAAGGGGGTGAGGAACAACAGTGCTGTGCGAAGTGTCTGTAATGCCAAGCTTCATCCTCAGCCACACATGTTCTCCAAGCATGTTCATCCTCAGTGGAGGTGTTTGGTACTCGACAGCATAAGCATGTCTTGCCTACTTACACTACTAGAAAGATGCAAGAGCAGTGATGTTTGGCTTGGTGCCATTAAATTACAGCGCAAGAACGGTGTGGCTGTAGGAGGATGGAGACATTAGGTAACACACCTTGGGCCAGTTTAGTGCCAAGGCAGTAGTAAACTTTGAGGAAGAAATTAAGGGAAACTTGATCTTTGATATGTTCTCTCCATAATTCTCTTGTGTATGAGCAGAGGGAGAGGTTTAATGGCAAATTTAGCACACAGGTTGTCTTTAGAATCACCTATAGGCAGTTTACTGTGAGGTAGGATGCAAGACTTTGTGGATCAGGGCCTTAGTTACAGTGACATATTTTACAGAGAAATACTTGAAAAAGAGAAATATTTCTCCTTTTTGCAATATTAAAGTCTTGTTTTGTTTTGACATAAGGGCTTATTCATTCTTCCTCAGTTCATGGCCTTAAATGGCCAGAAATGCAGTTTTAAATTTTTCTTTCATTTCCCAATTGTTTGTCTATTGGCTTTTTTTTGTTAGTCATGCGAGTAGAGAAGTTATTCTTCACCAGGAAAAGCCTTCCTGAAAAAGTTTAGGCATGACCTTACAAGAATTTTTCTGAGGAAATCACCACAATGTGAAAACAGTGAAATAAAATCATAACAAAATGATCTCTTACCTTCCGAGCATCTCTTCTGCCTGGATATGCTGAAGACAGGGGTGTAAATGAAGCTGTGGTGTACCTCTCTAGGCAGGGCCTGTGGCTTAAAAATGCCCTGGGGCACTTGGCTGCTGTTGTAAACTCCATGGGAAATCAATAATCACAACTGTAGGCATTATATCTGACCAATGTGCAGGCCAGTGCTTTTTGTTGGTGCAAAAAATTTGCACTTTAGTACTGTACACTGGAATTGGCCTTCTCTCGAAGGCTTTCGGAGGGGGTCCTGCTGCAGAATCAAGGCTGGCTATGATGCTGTTGGACTGCCACTGGCAGTTTGTTAGCTGTGCCATGAGGGACACAGCAGACCTGTGCTTTGCATCTCAAGGGGCAGCACAAAGAAGAGTTTATGCAGCTCCTCTGAAAAACCCAGAGGGGGGTGAGCAACAGCAGTGCCATAGTGGTAAGCTTCATCCACAGCTTCTGCCATTCATGTTCTCCAAGCACATTCATCATCAGTAGAGGTGTGTCTAGTCTTCAACTTTCCAGGTCTGAGAGCTGTCTGTGGGGTTGGGGGTGGATGTTTGGCTGGTGTCTGCCTTGGGGCTGTGTTGTGGAGACCTGCAGGTTGGGCTGGAGGAGGACTTCTTTTACACACTGTGGATGGGAATGCTAGAATTGGGATGGAGGGAAGGAATGTAGGTGTTCAAATTAGTCTTGCAAAAAAAATAGTAACTTTTCAATTTCTTTTTGCTTTTATCTGGAAATTAGAGAAAATGAGGGGTGATGTAGTCTTTGAGTGAGATGTAAGGGAGTAGTCCAAATGAGAGAGTAAGAGTTTATGGCCTCTTCGAGTTCAACTTTTGCAAGGTTTTGATTATAATTTTATAACCATCACAACTTCATTATTCTGGTCATCAGGGATGATTTTGAAGAGGAATGCTTTGGCTAAATCGGATTAGCTGCTGCCCTTAAGGTGATGCCTGTGTATTTGGCACCTTGGACTGTGTGCTGACCGAGCATGAAACCCTACAAGTGCATGTAGGCAGATAATACCCACCCAGTGCTCGAGTGAAGTCAGCAGGGCTGAACAACTGCGTGCGAGGGGGTTACGTAAAGCTGGGTGTGGAACAGCTATGCAACACGGCTGACTGCAGGGATCTGATGTGCACAGAGCTGTGAAAACATGCTGCCAGGGAAAAGGACTTCTTGGGATAAGAAATCCTGCTGTTGCAGATAGATGTGCTAGTGGAGGATAAAAGCAGACGCTTGTTGAAGGTTTTTCTCTTTGCCTTCACAAGCAAGAATTGATGGAAAAACTCTGAGCAAATGTAATTTTTATTTACTGAGAGATTGAGAGGTAAATGTGTACGTTTGCAAGTTTTAATAGCGTTACATGGTTCAGTCATTTTCATTAATTGTTACTTGATAACTCTTAAGTGACAGCAAATGGGATGAACAAAAATCGCATTACTCAGTAGATGTAGTTCAAGGTTCTGTGTAAGACATCCAGAATTTTTGACATAATTTGAAACTGTTATTTAACACAAATGTTTTTCTTATGTATAATGATTCTTCAAGTTCCTCTGCATATTTTGGAATTGCAGCAATTGAAGAGTTGTAACAAGTCTCATTCCTTTACGCTGATTGTATCTCCAATTAATCTGTGATGTAATTCTGGCAGCATCTTTGAGCAGATCCTGTGTATGATCCCTTTGTCAAATGTGGAAGCTCTGAGGAGAGAACATGGGGAGTTAGCAGTGTGCATCTAATGACAAAGTGTTGGACAGCAGTATGGAACAGCAGAGAAATTGTCAGCTTCTCCTTGCCTTGTGTTGTGCAGTCACCTATGGGCTTGAAATCGCAGTGTGTGGAACAGCAGCATCTCCACAGAACTTATCTCTTATGTCTACAAACAAAAGAAGTGAGCAAGAGAAAATGAGTACACTTGTCTAAGGGAGATTTGTTCTGTGATCATGTGTAATCAAACATGTAATCAATGTTTAATCAAACATTTAATAAACTACTTGCATTTTTCCTTCTAATTAGTTGCTGCCAATTACTGGGATTGACGTGTGAGTTTCAGGGAGGAGCTGGACAAATACAATCCAGAGGAAAACAACTAACTACCACTGTGCCTTTGTGTGTCTGCCTCTCCAGCACCTACTCAAAAGCTGGATCAGCTGTTTGTGTGTCTGCCTCCTTAGCAATGATAAGGGTAGTGGTAATCTGGCAGATTAGAATAGAAATGTATCTTTTTCCTTTCCCTTTATGAGGAATTTAAATTATCTTATAGACTCATCAGCATGATCACACTAATGTTGTAATGGGGAGGGGCAGGTACCAGAGAACCTAGATAAGTCCATAAAGGGAAACAAATGTAAAAGATAGAGCTGAACTGTTGGCCTTAGGCTTTTTTTCTGAGAGGGAGAACAAGGGTATGAGTAACAGAGCTCTGGTATGATGGTATGATTTAATTTGTCAAGGCAGCTTCTAGAAAAATCTGAGGAGGCCCAAGAAACTGTCTGGATCTCCCAGTTATGCCACGTAACAGACCTCCCAGCAGGTCCAAATCTGGGCTAGAGCAGAGTCTGGTTAGGAAACGTGATAGCAATTTTGGGGGTTGTATATCAGCTCCTACTTGCCCTGGCCAAATTTGGGAAAGTTGTCTTCTTAAAACATGTGTGCTCAGTCACTGATGGGTATAACAGCTGCTGTCTAGGCTAAGTTATGAACAAAACCAAGGGCAGGATTAGCTAGGGGGCCCTGTGTGTGTGCCCCCCAGTGTCTGTCTGTGTGAGAGAGAGGAGCAGCAAGATGTGCCATGGAAGGTCAGGGGTGTGGAAGACAGCAGGACACATGCTGTGGGTGTTGGCCCAAGGCAGAACTCTGAAAGGGACCTACTGGGCAAAAGTGGTGCCTGCGGAAGGGCTGGAGCTAATGAGAAAACAATATTTGGTTCAGAGAGATGAGATGTTCTGAATTTTCCTGCAGGCAGTCAGGATTTACACTGAAGAACTTCTATCTTTGTCATTCAGTTTACCTTGCAGAGGGATGTATGTTTTATCAAACAGCTTGGATGAAAAACAGGCAGTATTTGTGTTTTATGACTTATCAAAGGGTTGATTTTTTTTTTTCCCTTTTGCTGCACTGTAAATGATCCACTGAAGCAAACAAGAAAATGGATGTTCTGGCAGACCTATACATATGCTACTGCTTAAAGCAAGGAACCTATGGACTGGAAAAATAGAATCTTAATCTTTCTGTAACAGCAGCTTCAGTGTAACATAAATCAGATAAAATGCCCAGTACCACTGAAAGAGGGGAAATTTAGACTAGATATTAGGAAGAAATTTTTTTATGTGAGACTAGTAAGACACAGGAAGAGGTTGCCCAGGGAGGTTGTGGATGCCCCAACACTGTCAGTGTTCAAGGCCAGATTAGATGGGGCCTTGAGCAATCTGACCTAGTGGGAGGTGTCCCTGCCCAGGGCAGGGAGGGTTGGGACTAGATGGCCTCTAAGGTCTGTTCCAACCTCTTAATATACTATGAAACTAGATATATTTGTAGCACATACATAGATGCAATTCTCTGAAGTGGCTTAGACACCAGGGCAGGGATTTTTCACCAGCTAGGGTGGAGATTTCTTAGAGGTACTGTTTTGCCCTTTTCAGGTGCAGAAACTATGGTGAATAATGGAGACTTTTTGTCTCATTTTTAAATCTCTGCTGCAGCTTCAAGTTTGTACTTTCTGACCTTGACTGATCCTATGCATAACATCCTGTGCCTGTCGCTGCCCAAAGCTTTTGGTGTATTTCTGTGACCTACATTGCCTTGATATGAAGAGGTTGGCAGCAGTACCTTATTCCATGTGTTGGATTTCCAGCTCCTCAAACCACAGCCCTATCTAATGAGATCAATGGAAAATTATTCTCATGTCTGAACCATTTTTCCTCAGGGGGTGTGTGGTGGGTTTTTTTTATTATTATTTTTGGTCTCCACCCCAATGGTCACATCAGCTATTAAAATTATTCTGTATGCTTGATAATAAAAAACACTTATTAACTTGTTGCCTCTCCATTTTGATCCTTTTTCCTTGTAAGTGGGACCATGCACAAATATTTCATGTTGCAGTCACTCTATTTCATTTCCAGGATCACGTGTAGTTTGTGTAGATTGCCAAGGTGATTCACTGCAGCATTGTCAAATGCTCTATCCTGTTGCTTCTCTGGGAAGTTGGCCACATGTCAATAAATGAAATATTTTCAAACAGTATGATCATCACTTGTTGAAAGCCAAGCTCTCAGTTTATTGCAAGCCTCTCTAATGGGGGTTCCAAATAAAGTCAAGTTGTTTTTCTTTGATCTATGTTGACGTAAACTCGAGCAGAAGAGTAATTTGCGGGGGAAGGAAATTCCCATTATTGGTATTGGCATCTGCATCTGTTCAAATGGAGAAAAACATTCCAATTCATATTTCTTTAATGTGTACTATGTATTTTCTGCTGAGTCTCTTTTTCCTCTCCAATAGGGTACTAAGCTGCAAAATTACACTTTTTAGATTCCAAATGCTTTTCCATTTTCCATTGAGATGATTTGTACAGTGTTTGGGGGGAGCTGCATAGCAAAATAGGGTTGAAACCCAATTTCAGATGATACTGAACTGCTTTTAGCCAGCTTTTTATTTGGGGCTTAACCAACCAGTCCTCTTTAAAATAACAGCTGCATTCATAAGTGCATCAGACTAAAGGCTGAAGCTTGAAATGCATTTCAAAGGGAGCAAACAAAACAGGAACTGACTGGATGAGTTATGTGAGCCTAAACTGATGTAGAGTTTGAGGGGAAAAGATTTCTAGGAATGTCTTTACTTATTCTGCGCTAAACCTTTCCATGGATGTCCTTTTAACCTGGTGAAGCACTGGATTGGTATCTGTGCCAGTGTGTATGTATGTCTGGACACAGTAACTTTCCCACATAGACTCCTGTTGTTGGTTATGTCATAGAATCATAGAATTTTAGGGGTTGGAACGAACCTTTTAGATCATCTCGTCCCAACCCCCTGCCATGGGCAGGGACAACTCCACCAGACCAGGTTGCTCAAGGCTTCATCCAGCCTACCTTTGAACACTGCCAGGGTTGAGGCATCCACTACCTCCCTGGGCAATCTGTGCCAGTGTCTCAGCATTCTCACAGGAAAAAAGTCAATATCTACCTAAATTTCCCCTCTTTCAATTTGTACCCATTGCCCTTTGTCCTGTCACTGCAGCTCCTAACAGAGTTCCTCTCTGGATTCCCTGTAGGCTCTTCAGATACTGGAAGGTTGCTATGAGGTCTTCACGCAACCTTCTCTTCACCAATCCGTGTCTATGAATCTATGTCTGACTCTGGTTCCATAAATGAAGAGGAAAATTTGTTCCTTGCATATGCAAACAGTGGTCACTTGGTGAATGTAGGAGACAAGAAATCACAAGTGCTCTCAAAGCTGCTGAAACTTGAGGGAGACTTGGTGTCTGATTCGTGCAGTGCCAGAACGTTGGGAGCATCTCTTACGGAGAGGGGAAAAAAGAGTTGCAATCAGGTCTTTTCAGTGAGCAGACATGTTAACTTTCTCTGGTTTGTTTAATGAAGTTTTGCATGAAGGAGAAAGCCCAGACACCTATATATCTTACTTGAAGCCTGGCTGGAGATGAATAAACTCGTTTTTGCATGGCAAGTTGCTGAACTTAAATGTGTCTCTAATTTCTGCCAAAAAAATGCCCAATATCTTTTAGAGGTCCAAGAAGTGAGAAAAAATTTTGTGTATTACACATTTCTCATACCTGTCTCAGTGGGTGTCTGGCCTCTATAAAAACTCCCAGAAGGTTTATTCAAGGCTGTTTGCCAAAGTCTCGGAAAGTTGTAGTGGATGTACAGCATCTGGTTTCAGGGTTCGTGGGTTAAAAACCATTTGTAGATGAAAGCTGGCTTGGCAGACATACTTTTCTGTCTGTGCCCCTTGGCGTTAGCAGAGTGGAGGTGTGTTCACTCCCCTTCGTGGTGTGCAGGAGACCTGCAGAACCTGTGGTACCAGCCTGAGGCCCAGCAGAGCCTCGTCTCCCTGGCCATACTGAACTGGGGATCTTTGTGCAGCATGCTTATGGTGAAGATGGGAGCAGCTGAAGCTCCTTCTCAGAACATCAAGACTAGTGTCAAGTTTGGGGACAAATATGTCATGTGGTATGGTGTCAAATGCTTTGCACAAGTCCAGGTTAGCCACCCAATTTGTCAGGCATGACTTGCTGGCTGTCACCAGCCACCTCTGTATTTTCCATGTGCCTTAGCATAGTTTCTGAGAGGATCTGCTCTGTGATCTTGCTAGGAAGTCCCCCATGAGGACCAGGGATTTGAATGTGAGGCTGCTTCTTTCTGTGTATACAGGCCCTCATCTGCTTGGTCTTCCTGGTCAAGTGCTCTGTGTCAGACCACCACTATAATGTCACCTGTCCTGACCCATAAGCTCTTGGTCAGCTCCATTCCCATGGTCAGCTCCATGCTCTCCAGCTGGTCACTAACATAGAGGATGACACACTCTCCTTGTCTCCATGGTTTGTCCTTTCTAAAGAGCTGGTATCTTCCCATTCCAATGCTCCAGTCATAGGAACCACCCCACCATATTTATAGCTTTCCAGAAGCTTCTAATAGCTTCTGCAGTGAGAGTCTTATACATGTATAGATCGGTAGATAGATAAGTTGTCCCTGGAAGGGAAACTGTCTTCTGCTTCATGATTCTGCTGCCTCTTCTCAGGTCTCTTTCAGTCATCACTGGTGCCTTGTGACTTTAGACTTTTGAAAGCATGGGTCATGCATTTGCTTTTTGCAGAGGGTGACATTACCACTGGGGTTGTGGGGAGACAAAGGGAACTGGGAACAGAGAGGACATGCATGCTCTTTAGAGTGCTTAAGGAAGCAAGCAGTTTATTGGAGCCCAAGGATGATGCTGGAACATTTTAGCCTGCAAATCTGAAGGCCTCTGACCTTTGGGAAATTAATATCTTGTAATGGAAGGTGCAGTGCCAAAACAGCTTGGTTTGAAGCTGGTTTTTAATAAGGTTATAAAGAGATCACATGGTGTGGCTGCTTGCCATGGCTGGGAACTGGATCCGATAATGTCTGGTGGTGTAAGCCTATGGCTGAAGGCTGAACCCTGCCCAATTGCTTATAATTGTCATCAGGTACTAAATATGTCTCTGAATGTCTGGTAGGATAAATAACTCATTGCCTTTAATAATTTTTCTCTGCAGCTGTTAATCATTCTTTCTTCCCACTGATGATTCTTCAGGATTTTTTTTCTCTCCAAAGCCTGTGGTTAAAGGTTTTTTGTCCCTGCTGGGAAAGTAGCAAGTATGGGCTCCCAGAACCTGGGGTCACTAGTTCCAAGAAAAGAGTCTGGGAGAGCTCAGCAGCACTGATCCATCTTAAATGCCTAGTTTAAAAAGAAAACAGATCCTTTTGACTTTGTATTTACTGACTTTATGGCTTTTATAACTTGGGATATACAGATTTTATTTCCACAATAATTTTTTTTTAATGCTGAAATTAGTATCCTTGTAATGTTTCATTAAATCATTACTGAAACTTTATGTTGATATTTAGTGACTAAAGGGAGTGTATTTCCTCTGCTTACTGCATGCAGTGTCTGGTTTATTTCTTCCATGTCTTTTTCTCCCTTCTACTTGAACTTCTGAGACACTGATGTTGGAGGCTATACTTTGTCATTGCTCTTGCGGGATAAGGGGTTGGTGGGTTTCTAGCTGGAGCTTTGCTGTGAGACACTGGTTAATGTTCGTGTGTGTTGTAGTGCGAATTTGTGGCACTGCAGGTGAATCCCAGAGTGATGCTGCTGCTCTGCCAAGATCCTCTCTTATTTTCTAGTCACTTTCAGGGCACTTTGTCCTGATACAGAACATTTAAAAAGTATTTTTATGCCATAAATGGGATGATATAATGCTTTGGAGATGTGGAGAAGATCAGATGGTTCTACCAAATGTTGTGTGTGAATGGGGTGGTGCTGTGAAAATCACTTATGGTGTTGTAATGTCTGATGTATGAAGGCTCCTATTGCTCAGACCATTCCCTGTTTATAAAAACAAGGAAGAAATGCACAGCCCAAAGGCTCGAGATTTTTTTTTCAGCTCATCTAAAGAGCACTTAGAGTTTTAAATGAGATGTTTTCTCCTCCATACTACATTATCTGTTCCTACTGGATGTAAAGGTGCATTCTATTTCCCTTCTCCTTTGGACCTATAATGTTTTACATACTGAGAAAATTGAAAACTCCATCCCCCAAATGCCAACTTTGGGTCCATTTCAATCATAAATCTTTCCAAAATACTGATTACTGGGTAATACCTTGCTGAAAGGTAAGAATAGTTGGCTATAAATTGGTAAAAATAATTCTGATCAGTTGCCTGCTTGATAATCTGTGTGCAAAAAACCAAACCACAGAAAGTTCCCCTGTTACAGCTCAGTCTTGCCATGTTTCAGATGCTCTCAGATAACTTCCACCTGTACTGGTGGCTGTGGCTGTGAGCCAGGACGCCCAGACAGCAAGCACCCTGATGTTGGAGTTGCCACTTGGTTGCTTCCCTAATAGACAATCAAGTGGAGTCCATCAGTGATAAAATAATCATAGAATCAACTGGGTTGGAAAAGACCTCCAAGATCATCGAGTCCAACCCTACTGTGGTCACTAGACCATGGCACTAAGTGCCACATCCAGTCTCACCTTGAAAACCTCCAGGGATGGTGAATCCACCACCTCCCTGGGCAGCACATTCCAATTTCTGAGCACTCTCTCTGTAAAAATCTCTTCCTAATATCCAACCTAACCCTCCCCTGGCAGAGCTTGAGTCTGTGCCCTCTTGTCCTGCTGCTGGTTGCCTGGGAGAAGAGACCAACCCCCACCTGACTCCAACCTCCTGTCAGGGAGTTGCAGAGGGTGATGAGGTCTCCCCTGAGCCTCCTCTTCTCCAGGCTGAACACCTCCAGCTCCCTCAGCCTCTCCTCATGGCACTTGTGCTCAAGTCCCTTCACCAGCCTCATTGCTCTTCTCTGAACCTGCTCCAGCACCTCAATATCCTTCCTGAACTGAGGGGCCCAGAACTGCACACAGTACTCAAGGTGTGGCCTCACCCAGGGCAGAATCACCTCCCTGGTCCTGTTGACCACACTGTTTCTCATCCAGGCCAGGATGCCATTGCAGAGTATTCTGCTGATGTAAAAGCAGAGGCAAGTGAGCTGAGCTTGCCTTTGTGCCAGGAAGAGAAACATGCTGCCTGCAAGGTTGTGGCTGGCCAGGACTGGCTGGTTTTCATGTTTTGCTTTGGTATTGCTTGCCTGGTGCCTTTCTCCGTGTCTGATAATTTCAGTGTGGTGGAAAGTCTTAGTGGCTGCAGGTTTTTGCTGTGGTACATTAATATTTATAAGCTCCCTCTGAGGCCAGTGTATTGCTTTTCTGTGAAAATGCTATTTTTTTTAATACCAGGGCAATGCATTATTATTATTTGCTGCTTCTTTACATGGAAAGCTTTCAAAGTGAAACATTCTCATATCTGAGAAAATGAACATCTTGCACTAATGACTTCTTAAACTATTAAAACAGGTAGAAAGATTGCCTTTTACATTTGAAATTGCAAATTCTATTTGGCGTTTTTCAATCTGTCACTCAGACCAGACAGCAAAAATAAGTTACTTAATTTAACCTTGACTATGATATACAACCTGATAGTCATTTTCTCTTTCAGCTGTCATTCACTGTAATGTTCAGGTCTTAGATGCTGTGAGGAGTTAGTCCAAACTGTTTATTTTGGATGTTAGAAAACCCCTAATCCCAAAAGCCAACTATTAGATATAGTTGGAGGCTGTGCCAAAACATCAATTTCAAGACACCAATTAATGTGCTTTTAATAACTTGATATTGACTTCTTCTCTAAATCCATACATCAGTCTAACTTAAACATGAAGCCAACTTGCATGGTAATTATTTTAATCGCTATTGCTTTCATTTTCCAGTGGAGTTTCAGGTATAGAGCTAATAAGTCATAACAAGCTTTTGGGTTTTACTCGGCATTGCAGGCTAGTGCAGCGGTTACTTGAGTGTCTCTGGGTTTCCTGTAATGTTGCAGTGTGTAATTCAGCAGAGCTGTGTGCTGAAGGAAGGGAACATGCAATGCACCAGGCAGTAATTTGTGCTGCTCCTGTATACATTTCCATAGCTTTAGGCATACTGTGGCAGTTGGAGACATTGAAGCTGTGCTGTAAGTTAGATGTTTAGTTTTATCACCTTCAAACATTTTTTTCTTTTCTTCCTTCTCTTTTCTCTCAGAGGTTTTCTAACATTTGCTAGTATTTTTTTTTCCTGGGCTGATGATTGGAGTTACAAGGTCCCTGTCTAGATGATCTTTGGAATGAAATTTATTTTAAAATTAGTGACCTCTGTGAATATAGTTTAGAACCAGCCATTTTTCAAATATCTGTTCAATGAAAGCAGACAGATGCAGTCTCTCTTTGACCTAATTGTGCTGCCTCTTTGGAGGGAGAAGGAAAATACAGCTAATAATGATCTTTCTCTTCTCCTCAGAAAGAGAGACTTGCTGTGGAGTTTGTATAGCCTATTGCCAGTGTCAGGAGGCAGCCAGGCCAGCTGGGAATGGGACTCTT
>NW_008676450.1:30338-39010 GCF_000695815.1 Acanthisitta chloris
TCAAACTACGTGGGAAGAAAGAAGGGTCATGGACAACACCATGAGGGACACAAGAGTAGTGGTCAGTACACCAAGTGAAGTAGTCATCCCATCCTGTCCTATCCATTGTGCCATGCTCCCCCCTTCCCCTGCCCCTCTGCTGGGAACAGCACCTGGGAGACATAGGCATTGGTACCTCTGGAAGCATTCTGCCTAGCCTTCTTGCATCCCTCACTTAATTTTTCTTAACTGTCTGGCTTGCCTGCAGAATGGTGAAGTGCTGCTTGTGCCTGAGCTGCAGTCCTGTACCCATTGCAAGCATCTGTGGTTTGCACTGGGAGAGGAGTTTGTTGTAGCATGTAGTGTATGCTAAGTTCATCTGTGGTGCATGTCTCAGCACCACTAACAGAAAGCTTGTCCTCTGCTAAAGAAACAATGCAAAAGAATATACACCAGGGATGTATTTTTCTTACTGGCTTCTTAAAGCATAATAGGAAGAAGTGATGACTGTTCATGGCTGTCAGAGTCCTAGAGCAGTTCATTCAGCAACTGTCTTGTCTCCATGGAGTGTCCTGCACAGGCAGCTCCTTGTTGGGGAGTTGCTTGTGGCATACAGACTGCTTCATTCTCTGTGTTTATTTATTTTTTGAAGGTCCTAGAGTTTCTTGTGCGTAGGATCTGCTTTCTTTCCATGCCTGACCCTAAGGCCTTTCACATGTGACGTCAGGCAGTTAGTGTGGTTAGATGGTATTGCATGCTTGGTTGCATAAGGGATGTCTTGCTGCCCTGAGCATGCAGCTGTGACCAGCCTGGCTGAAAGACCTGGAGTCACTGGCTTAGGAAATCTTCAAGGTGGAGAATCAGTTAATGCCAGAACTGAGGTGCATACTTGCTTGACATCCTGGATGCAATTTGGATACTTACTGTTTTTAAAATAACTTATTTTCAAATAAGGCTGTTTTGGTAGAGAATTTTTTCCCAAATTAGCTAATCCTCAAAACATGCATGCTTCTATGGTTTCTGGTCCCCTGGGTTTAAATAGAAAAAGTTCTCCTATTTCAGGTAACCAAAAGGACATCCTGCCCCCCCCCCCGAAAAAAAGGGGAAGACAGCCTACCAGCCAGCCTTGGTAATTGCTTCCTCCTTCCTGTACCTTTTGAAGCATGTGTGATATCACACTCATGAGCAGGCACCCCTTCTCTCCCTGCCTGTGTGCTGGTTTGGCTTCTTCCCTTTTGCTAGGGCAATACAGTCAGTTTCAGTAAGTCCCAGAAAATTTGCAAAGTCCATTTTGGTGGGATTATAGAAAACCTTTGGACTGACTCCTCCTCAAGTGTGTTTGGCACCCAGCTTGCAAGTATTTTTCTTTTTCAAAGTAGAGTAAAGCTTACTCAGTGAATGACCAGAAGTGCAACCTTTGCCATCAGTTACCGTTCTTCCAGGAACTCTGGAGCAGACCTGTCTGAAGCCTGGTGTGTTTCAGTGGCAGTTCTGAGTTGTTCCGTTTACTCCAGCAAAAATGTCGCTGGTTTGGTTATTTTAAGTTTTAGCTTGCAGTTCTTGGAATGCTTCTGAGTAGGCTGTTGCCCTCATTTACGAAACAGCATTCCTCACCTAATTTTTCTTATTTTTCTTACTTAGCTCTGTGAAAATCATGGCTTCAACAATTTGGCTATTAACTCTTTCTCAAGAGATTCCTATTCTTAGCACACGGAGCACATCTGGCCAGCCTCAGGTGTTGGCCTGCAGCAATGCTCTCCACACTGTAATGGCAATGTATTAATCACCCACCACTTACAGGTTACTGTTATCTGCAAGAGGCCTTTGAAATTCTTTGCAAGAGATGCTTGGTCTCATGTTCTTTTTAATTTCCTTGCTGAGCAAGGACAAGCTCTCTCCTGTGTCTGTGCATTGCATGCTGCTTCTGGGCCAGAGAAACTCCAGACTGGTAAAGTGGAAGAGGGAGCAATTTGTGTCATAGATGCTGATTGATCGCCTGTCCCTTTGGGCATCTTTGTAATGGTCTCCCAAAAGAAAGACTTACTGTATTGGGAGGAAAACTGGAGGAGCCATTGTGTATTCAGCAGTGTGCAGCATTTGCAACTGTGGACAACAACACAGACGCTCTTAGACAGAAAGGCACTGAGGGCAGAGTTGGGCAGTCCTGCTCTGTGACCTCCCCAAAAAGGGTCTTTGGGTTTCACATATGGGCTAGTGGGAACAAGGAAGAGAGATTCCTGTCTTGTGCTTGATGAGGCTTTTGGTTTTTAAGTTAAATTTCTTATGTCTTCAAAGTGAGAAGAAGGTTCTAACGTATTTCAATAGCCTGCTTATATTGGGAGGGGGGCATGGAGCAGGGATGGCTGGGCTTTGTGCCAAGGATTCAGTTCTGCTCTCAAGACTAGTGCAGAAATGGTTTTTTTTGCTTAATAACTTGTCAAAGGCAATGACTGAGCATTGTCTGGCTGCATGTACCTGAATCTCAATTCTCATACCATCAGAGTAGACAACCATCTCTACAGTTCTGCCTGAATTTGCTCTATCCATTGTAGTTCTCAATGTTTTGGTGTATAATTAGGCCTCTCCAATCTCTTGTGCTTGCTTGGCAGTTCAGGATCACTAGCACTATTCTCCATATGGCCAGAGGCTTGGGCCTTTCTGGCAAACCCCAGGTATTTGAACTCTGCTTCTGCAGGACTCAGACTGGTTACAGGTCTTTGAGCTGGAGTCCAAGGAAGCATCCTGTGAACCAGGATGATCAGGGTAGAACAAGGCTATAAATAAGAGGATAAATGGCTGCAAGGTGCTGTGTTCGTGCTCCCTGACATTTACACATGTATCTTCGGATCAAAATAAAACATCTGTCAAACATGTGGAATGTGCTGTGGTGCAATTTGCACACTCTGAGGGCAGATGAGAAATGAAAAGCAAACTAGATCTAATTAAAATTGAGATGCTTCCTGCCTAATATCACCCACTTCCTACCTGTGCTCACCTGGTAGTCCTATCAGTCCCAGTGGTGCAGCTGCTTAGTATGCATCGTGGGTCACTACTGAGGCCATGATTCAGAAGCTGCCAAAGTGCTTCCTAGGCAGGCAATGAAACTGAACAAGTGCTTTCCTGAATTTGAATCAGGTTATTAGTGCAGATTTTTATTGTTTGCATTCTAGTATGAGGCAACCCTCCTCCATTAGTTTTTGTTTTTACATTTTCCCCACGTTTCCAACATTAACCTTTCCTTTTTTCTTTTTGTTTTTTTTTTCAGAAAAAGAGGAGTAGAAGTAGTACAGGTGAGTAAAACCTCTGTTTGATTTTCCCCTCTATTTTCTTGTAAAGGTTTACTTGATTTTAAATGCTGTCATTTAGATGTCAACATGACCTGGACTTTTTTTTCTTTTCCATTCAGTTCTCTGTTACAGGGAAAAACAGGATCCCCTTTTTATGAAGCAGGTGTTGAGCCCACATGCTGTCTAGTTTAACAGGTGCCCTGGTGAAAGTGGGAATGCAGTTAGACTTTTCTTGTCTGACAATTAATAAGGTCTGATAGTTGATTAGGTGATGTTACTCTGTTAATTGCATTCATGGGCAGTCAGGCTCAACAGAAACAGGAGCTGCCCTTTGAAAAAAAGCTATGGCAAAAGGAATGTTCTTGTAACCCAGTGAGCAGTGAAATGATACTAAAGTACTTTGAGTCGTAGCCCATCTACAGATAAGTTCAGGTGTTGGCTGCATTTGTTCTTTCTCAGGTCAGAATGGTCATATTTCATACAAGATGTTTCTTAAAGGGTGATAGTGACTTGGGAAAGGAATTATGTTACTGTGCAGGCTCTAGCATAGAGCACTATGGCCCTTAAAGATGAAGGGGAAGCATGCTCTTTGCTTCTGGCTTGTGTGCTTAGAAGAGCTGGATGTCACAGGATTCACTCTTGCTGATACTTACTTAGTGCTCATTTCAAACTCTAAGATGGTCAGTGAGTTCCTCACTTAGTAACAGAGATGAAACTGCTTCAATAGAGAGGACAGAGGCGAGAGGAGGAAAATGGTGTGTCAGCCACTGGTGATTGAGGTTGCTCTTAAATCCATGTGAAAGGCACTTCTTAACACCAGCAGGGAGCAGGAGGAAAGCACTTAAAAAAACAAATTGCAGAATCAGGCCATGGTGTTTTAAAGAATCCGTTGCCAGAAAAAGCTTAAAAAGTCTTTATTGCTAGTTAAAATAGAGAGTATGTCTTCCAGGTATGAGTGGTTGTCTGAGAACTGCATGGTGTTACCAGGAAAAAGGGCATGTACTTTACTGGCTGCATTTAACCTTTCACCACTACAGCATCATCTTCCTTACTTGTACCTCCCATTGCACAGAGCTGAGGAGCAGCTTCTTTCATCAGTTCTGCTAATGACCTTGCCAGATTGATCAAAACAAACCAGCATTAGCAAAGCACAACTTCACCAGCAGCACAGGGAGAAAGCCAGCCTATGTCTGAGTCAGTGTCTAGGGGACACTACCATTTTAATAACCCCCCCAGTGTATTGCAGTCATTGTTTACATGAGCCTTGCACCTGCACTGTACAGTTAAGCAGCAAGGTGCTTGTATGAGGTGAATTCAATGATGCACCAACTGGTTGAGCAGAGTGCAAATTCCATTTTACCTTGTGGAGTAAAGCGGTTGTCCTTCCACAGTTTGCCTCTTGGTTGTCTGTTGTTTGTGTAGCTTCATGGCTAGTCATCTGATAGACACCAAATTATTGGAAAGTATTTCTTTATTGGATGAACATTTTGGGAAGCATTTGAACCAAACTAGACAGGACTTTGTCACTGTAAAAAGGATTCATGGTCTGAAATTCCCCAGTATGGTTGAGATGTCAGACTAAGCTGTACTGGGATGTTGTGCCCCAAAGACATACTTTGAACACTGATGCCCACTGCTCTGCCAGAGCATGATGGATGGATATGTGTGATCACCCCCTTGCCTGTCACTTGTGTGTTGCTTCATATATTCCGTTGCATGCACTTGTAGTCATTAGGGAGAGTACCAGAAATAGGCTCTTTCTTCATTGAGCAGTACTAGAAACCTTTTCTTGAGTCACTTGCATGATCTGTCCCACTAGCCGTGGGGTTTTTTTTTTTGGTGTCAATCTGCTGGACAAACTTTATTTGACAGAGGGAATATTGCCTTCCTGTGTTAAGCAGTTGCATTTCTTTGATTTGTTTCCTCTTTTCCTCCTTTAAGGAATCTCACGAGAGAAACCAGCTCTTAGAACTGATGATAGACGAGTAACTCCAAACACAAAAATAGAGGCTGTTTACCTAATTTCTTCTTTACATAAATTCAGAATTTTTCTGAATGTAGACTTGCTTTCCAGTAATTAAGTAGTGAGTTGGAAGGTGAGGTCTAGTTACTGGCTTCCAGAGAGCAGAGCATGATGGACTGGTACGTGCTGACTTCTGTGAACAGACATCAGATTATTCTTTTCCAAAGATATTTCAAAGCAGCAGGAGAGAATTTTCTGCTACTAAAGGGAAGTCTTGGAAGTATTCAATAAGCACCTGTGTGACTTGTTTCCTTCCTGCAGTGAGGATTTAGGATACTCTTCTGTTCTTTACCTAGACAGATTAAAGTCTTTTATTTTGCTTTCTTAAGGCTAATTGTGCTGTAGAGATTATCAGCTGCTGCTGCTGCTAGACAGCAATTAACATTCTGGGACTTGTGTTCAAGTTCTGTGTTTTGTCTTCTCTCAGACTTCTACTTCCAGCAGAAAGAGTGGTTCCAGCTTTCAGTTTTTATTGAGTGGGGAAACATGCACATCCTCCAAAGAGAAGTAATGGAAGAATTGGATTAGCAGTGGGATGCTAAGCAGGCATGCTCCCTTATCCAGCAGCACGACGTTATTAAAACATCACATTGAAAACAAACAAGAAACCTCTCAGCTTATGTGGTGATAAGTAATTGGATTTTTTTTTTTAGAAATACTGGTTAAATTCTAACATAATAGGAATTCACTGTGAACTCAAGGCACAGGAGCTGAAATGTGCAACATTCTATGGTACAACGGAGTAACATCCATCAAGCTAGCTGGCTTACAAGATAGTACAGTAGATTAATTAAATAAAAAGCTTTGAAGGTTATGAACTTCCCAGAGACAGTATGAGTCTGAGCCTGCACCCAAACATTTGGGAGGATAAACAGGATTAGCTCACTTCTGTTTTCCAGTGGGCATGGCAGAATTCTTAGTGGCAGCATCTTTAAGATCTGGCAGTGTTTTGGATCTAGATTTGCTCTCTGCAGCTTAAATCCAAGTCAGTGAGGCAGCTGCAAAATAGTGTTATATTGAAGGAAAAATACCAAAGAAGTGTCTTCCTGACTTTTAAGAGTGGGCTGTTAACAGAATGCTGTGCTGTATCTCTTACCTTGTTACAGGTCACTTGCTTATTTTTTTCAATAGGCATCACCCCAGTATCAAGGTGCTTTTCAAATTAGGGTGCTTATTTCTTTGTACCCCATAAGGTAAGGCAGCACTCTTGTTCCAGTTTGCAGGAGGAAAGACTGGAGGATGTGCCCTCTAGGAGAATGGGACCAGCCCCAGTGCTGTTGGGAGCTGTGCTGCAAATCTGCACAGCAAGAATTCCAGCTGCAGCTGCCTGGGAAGGGCTGTGGGGCCACAACCTTGTGCTGTTGTGTGGGCACAAAAGGAAGAGCAATTGAAGGTAGTCAGCAGAGCTTTCTTCCAGATAAAGACAGCACCAATTCAGCTGTGTTTAATCTTCAGGCTGCATTTGAAGTATTCTGAATGTACTGCTCTTACAGTTCCTGTGTCAGTTATGTACCTTCTTCTTTCTTGCCACCTCTTTCCACCCTTCACAGCTGCCTGCTCAGCTAGAGTGGCTTGAGCTGGTGGCCGGAGGAAGGGTGGAGATGCTCTGAACAGGTGACGAACATGACTGAAGTCCATCTGCCATGGCCTGCAGGCAGTTGCTAGGCAAGCAGCAGCTGGCAAGGCTGAGGCAGAGCAGCTCTCGCACTGACATCGGGGTGACTTGCCAGTAAATGTTTAAATTGAAGCATTTGTTAGTAAATTCTTTCATCACTGTTTCAAGAGAAAGGCTGCCTAGGAAGCTGTGCAGTGGAGGGCTGATGAGGCATTTGCTGTTAAAAAAACATACAATTTTCTATAATGGAATCTAGCAGAGAAGGGGTTTATGTAGTGTCTCAAAGGTAAAACTGTTTCTGATCATGTTCAGTTTTCACCCCTTCATCCCCCAAATTAGTGGAGGGCCAAATTTAGGATTGAAAATTGTCAGTTCTTCTTGAGCCAGTAAAGTATCCAGTTTCTTGTGACTGTACAGTGGTGAGGGAGAGAGAGAACATCTCCATCTACCTTGTTTTTTCAGGAAAAATCTGTTTGGCTTAGTTTGAAGAATGTAAGATTGAAAACATGTGCAGTGAAGTGGAAATCATCACAAGTGCCTATGATGGGTACATGCATTTATTTTTGTTTCACAAGCTATGCGAAACCAGAATAATTAGCTGCAGCCCTTTGGCTTCTGACAAATTGCCAGTTCAGTCTTTGTGTGACAGAGTTTGGAGCCTTTCTATTTCTCGTGTCTTCAAAGCTGTTCCAAGCACTTCCACACCCAAGTTTTCCTATAGCTCTCACTCACAGGTTTGAATTCTAAAATAGTGAAGATTTCCTATTTTTGGTGGGTGTTTTCGGTTCAAATGAACACTAATGCTCTTTTATCTTAGAAAGATATTCTAGTCAGTTGTCTATAAAAGTGGGATTAGTCATTGTGTTTCAAACTGCACACTTTAATAGCAGTGGGGTATGGAGGACAACATGTTTTCCGATGTGGAACAGCTGATTGTAGTAGTTACAATGGTCTCGACTGCTCTTTTGTTTTTCCTTTTCCCCAAAACTCTCTGGGAATTGAGATATGTGAAATCTTTTGCTTTGCAGAAGAAAATTATCCTTTGAGCTGTGGGTTTTCTTGAAGCCTGCAGAGGAGAATTTGGGGTTCCCTACCCCCTTTTTAATACTTCAATCAAAGTAAAATACCCCGACAATGGTTTCCACTATTTGTTGCCAGGGAACTGTTGTTTCTTGAAATGAGGAGAGGTTTATTTTCACATGAAGTATTAATGGAATAAGCTTGAAACAGCAGTGTTCTAACTGAGAAAAGGAGCTTATAAAATATATATCTGATAGCATATACAGAAAGATGTGACTGGAAAGCTTCCAAAGCAAGCAGGATTGTTGAGATGTTGGAGAGCTGGCTCTCCAGCACAGGGAGAAGAAAGTTTATTTTTACATGCATGCCAGGCCCTCAGTCAAGTGCATGTTCTTCTGAGAATGGCAGCCTGCTTTGCCCTTGGTGCATTTTTGGAAATGATGCTGCAGAAACCCTCCAGCCCACCCCAGTCTGGATTGTGTTAGGTACTTCGCACGTGCTTCAAGGTGAGGAGCTGCTGGTTAAAATCTTGGAACTCCTGATACTTCTAGGTGTCAGTGCTACACAGAGTGTGCTAAGCACACAAAGTGGGGTCTTCCAAAAAAGTGCATTAATCTCAGTTTCAAACCCAGAAATAGCAGGACTGTGGAAACACAAATCCCAGGCAGAATCCTCCCTCTGGTCCTTCTTGGTAAGGGGGATCCTTCTGTTGTGAGAACTTCTTGGTAGGTGAGAAGCAGCATTGCCC
>NW_008676450.1:39026-86080 GCF_000695815.1 Acanthisitta chloris
GAAAGATGGTTTTTGGCATGATGCTCTGTATTGCATCAGCAGGCTGGTCAGTTAGGTACAGTGTGGGCCTTTCTGGTCCAGTGGGGAAGAAGAATAAATATACATCTGTTGGGGGAGGGAAGGAAGACAAAACTACAGAATGTTTCCACCATGTGGATTAAGCAGATTCAATAAATAAACACTTATTCTTAAAAATTAGACAGAGTAAGCCAAACAAATCAAAACACATTTAGATTTCATTTCATTCGGGGTGAGCGAATGAGAGAACCATGAAGAAATTTTTGTGTCTCACAGAGTCTTACTGACTGGTTTGACTGCTTTCTCTTGACTGAGAATCCCAGTGGGCTAGGAGAGGAGTGGGCTTCGCAGTCAGTTGCAGAAGTCACTTGGGTGAATGAAAACATGACTAAGATTTAGAAATCTGTAACTAATGTGTAATAAGTGGCAGTCAGGTTTGAGCTTGTACTGCTTCGGCCCATGGAGCCAGCTCTGCCCAGCCCCTTTGTCTTCTCCTCACTCCTTGGTATGTAATGATGTGGCAGTGTTGCCTAACAGAGCTAAAGGCTGTGAGCTGGGAAATCCTGGGTGAAAATCCAGTCCCAGTGGGACCTCTGCTGAAGACTTTGGTGTCTCTAGTGAGACTGAAATTACAGTGGGGAGTTGCCTCACTTTGTCACTACAGGCACCTTGGGCAAGTCCCTTAAAAATTCTGCCTCTGCTTCCTAATGAAGGTAATATTGCATGTAGTGAAATGCCACTTAAGTTGCTTTGAGATGTCTGAGTGGAGGAGCTGTAGAGCAAGATGAGCATGTGAAGGAAAATGGGGCTGTTAATTTCTGAAGATTCCTGTGTATAATATTCTTCCTGTCATCAGCATATGTCTTCCCAAATACTTTTGTGAACTGCAAAGCTTCACAAATCCCTCATCGAGAGACAGAATGGATAAAAATAAGACCCTCAGAAAAATGCTGGTGTGTAAAACTCTGTGTTTGCCTCATTTTGCAGCATGCAATCCCAGTCTTTGCACGCAATGACAGTTAGACAATGCTTTTATGAATCATGGTTATTGCAGCGGTGCCTATGGGCCGACAAAGACCTGGCTTTAATTTGGGGCTGCATTAAACAATAGGATTATTTGTCTCCCTGGATGCAGGTGCTGTGGTACAGTTTCAAAGCAGAGCACGTGGAGTGTGTTCAGAGACATGTGACTCAGGAAATGCCTTGTTGTAAACCCAACCTGTCTCATTTGTAGTTTTGCTGAAACCGCAAAGTCAGTGTTGAAGTACAAATATGCATGTAGCTCTCTTTTGACCTTTTCTGAAGTTTTTTCTTGGAGTAGGAAGGATGGGGAGTTAATATGACACCATGCCAAGAGCGACTGTATCTCTGACCCTAGTCCTCTCCCAGCTGAATGCCCTATCCTTTGTCTGGTTTGGGGATGAAATCAGGCAGTTGTCTGCTCAGGCAGAGCTGCAAGTTCATTCCCATGACACCAGTTGTAACCTTGTCTTCAGTTCTGGGGTTTTGTTCCACAGGAATGTTTTTCTGGGAGCAGTGGCTCAAGTACCCACAATAGCTCAGACTTGATAATTTCAAACCAAAGCTTTACAAAGAGAATATCATCAGAACAGTCAAGGAGGCTATTGGTGTGCTCACCTTCCTCAGTAAGGGTGCTGGTAGGTCTGAATTTCCAGAGGACTCTGCAGAAGATCAGTGGAGCTTGGGGTAGTCTTTTCACTGTATGTTGACTCTTCATTTCTCCAGCTTCTGCAAGAGTGAGTTGCTCCTTTGATCTGTGACCTGAGATAATTGTATCTGGAAATACTGCATGCTTGTTTGCTCTTATGGCACTTCACAATTAAAGGAGATAAACATACTCATGTTGCAAGACTGAATTGTTCCAATAAAACCTGGTGCATAAAGACATTAGGCCCTAAAGTTTCTTAGCTTTTCCTGTATTTCTTTAGCCTTAAGTTAAATAAACTCTTAGCACATGTATTTCAGCTGCCTCTGTATAAAACAGGGCACAATCTGTCACAGTGAAACCTAGAAATGTTTTCCTGAACCTGATTTCCTTCATGGAATTACAGCAGAAGACAGAAGAGTGGCTTCAACTTAATTAAAACAGCTGAACTACTCCCCCCCTTTTTTTTTCCTCCCCAAAGGACACTGTGCTTTAAGAATGATGTCTTTTGCTATAATGAATATTTATTATTCACTGTAACTCTGCATTTCTGATGAGACCAATACATCTGGTTTTTCTTTTCATTTCTTTTTGCAGCAGTGCAGACCTCTTTGCTGTATGTCTAAATGTAGGCAGATCAGACAGAAAGGGTTTCTGCATGTGCCAGAGATGTTTTCTGTGCCTTTGGTTGTTATTTTTCAATATCTCTCATATTGACCATTGGAAAGCACTTGTGGAGTTTTTGACAGTTTGTCTTTAATCACTGTCTATTTTTCGATAGTGTTTACTTCTAAAGGTAATTTTGCAGTGGTACTGAAAGCAGCGTGATTAATAGTGTAGGGTGGGAATTGCTGAACCTAGGATTTCAATTTGAGAAAGACAGGAGAGCACCAGGAGAAATTTAGATGATTATAAACCTAGTTTCTCCAAAGTGAGGCAGAAGTAGTTAATCCAAAATGTGTGTTTCTTTAACATGAGGTCATGTGTATTGAAAATTTGAGAGCTGTAGTATGTTAATTTTCTTTTTTTCATCCTTCTTCCCTCATATGACTTGTCATGAAGGAGACTGCTGCTGCAATTTCCTAGATGAGATTAGTGTGGGCCTCTGCTGACTCTGCCAGGAGCAAAGGTGGACCAACCACAGTTAATAAACAGATTGAAATAGTCATCAGATGCCTAAGGGCATGAGACAAGGGAGATTCAGATTAGATGTTAGGAAGAATTTTTCACTATTAGGCTGGTCAAGCACTGGAATAAGTTGCCCAGCGAGGTGGTGGAGTCACCATCCCTGGAAGTGTTGAAGAGGCATCTGGATGTGGTGCTGGAAGATATGGTTTAGGGTTTAGGGGTTACATCAGTGGCAGGGTAATGGTTGGACTCGATGATCTTGGAGGTCTCCTCCAACCTTGAGGATTCTGTGATCTGCCCTACCAGTCCCTTAGCAAGTAGTGGGAATGGAGTCCCTCCTTTTAGAAAGGTCTTTTCAAAGAGAAGAAGGTTGAGGGGCAGGAGTTAACCTTCTTCCTATAGACCAGGGGAAGTCTGAAGACAAGTCTCTACTGGCAGGTTCATGTGAATATCTCTGTTGCTTAGATTTATACCAGGGAGGAAACTCTTAGTATATTTAAAGACATTGTGCAACTGACGTAGTAATGAACCTATATAAATCCCAAAGCCAATCCCAATCCTGAAACCCATGAAAGCCATTGAGGCAATTTTGGTCATGGTTGCCACAGCTTGTGCTCTGCTGCTGCCCCTCCTGCTCATCTGCCCATAGGGCACAGTGGTTTTGTTCCTAGGAGGCTGCATACCCACGTGTGCTTTCTGTGACTCAGCTGTGCATTAAAAACAAAGCAAACCCAAGTCTGCCTTTAGTATACAGCACAGATTTGTCACTGAAATGGTGATGCTGTAGTGTGTTTTACTCTAATTATTCTCTTATAATGTTAAAGTTATTTCTGTAAAGAAGTCAAAATAATTAATTGTTGCTCATATAATAGATGAATAAGAGCCTGTTAAAAACTTGTCCTCTGTACTTTTGGTTAAAGTTTGCTTGTTGACCTGTAGGATCCTAAGGCAATGCTGTCAGGTGAGCAGTCAGTAAGATATCTGACATTTCAGTCATGATAAAAAAAATTAAACTGAACTGTGGGTGGTGCTTCTTTGAAAACTGGCACAACAGCAGGTTATGAGCAGGACAGCAGAAACTACACCTCTATCCAACCATAAACTGCTTCTGTCACTGCTGAGCAGTGAACTTACCTTACACCATTCTTAGGTTGTTATTGTGACATCCCTGGTAGTTCAGTGTCTTGCCTGAGTTCACTCAAGGTTTTTCAATCTGAGGTGGCTTCGCTAAATTACAGTTGCCTCATTTAGTTTCCTGGTTAGTGTCCCTGAATAAATTTGTGTTTAGTTTAAAGTTGTTAGACCCGTTAACTTACATGTAGATAGTGTCCCAGTTTGAGTGCATGTTGTAAGGTGGCATTCAGTAGTTAGTGAAGGCCTTTTTTAAAAAAAGCTATTCCTCTTCCTGGTAACTTGCCAAAATGCAAAGAAGTTATTTACAGTGTTTTGACAGAGTCATCCCAAGACGGGATGGAAAAGATGCCATTGGGACTGAGCTAATACTGTGGAAAACTGAAATGTAAGGAAAACAACCGTTGAAGAGGAATTTTTGGCTGACTTCGCAAACTGAGAAGCTTTTTAGCTTTGTTTTTGTCATAAATTGTTGTTTGGAACCAAGTGCTTCCTTTACTCAAAGGTCTAAGTGCATCTGAAATTGTTTTCTTATATAAGCAGCTTCGTTACACAACTCCACTGTCCTGTAACCTCAGCGGCATAGTTAGTGTTAAAATTGTTGATCAACTTTCATATGGCAAAGATTAGAGAACAAGCTAGCTGCATTCTGCAGAGAATTCATGTTGATTGCAGAGAGGTCATTTGTACTTTAGGTTAGCTTGGAAAATGTTCTTTCCTGTGACCTAGATGAGCTTATCTTGTAATTCCCTTTCCTTAATGATAACATCCTTAAGTGGCTGAAAAAAGAATGGCAGTTATAAAGGGGGAAACAGAACTTTTCAAGTACAAAGCAGTTTGAAACTGAGGCAAAGCAGATTACATGTTCATGAATCTGCTATGATCTCTTACATACCATACAAGGACTTAATGGCTGGTTATCTGTGAACTAAGTGACTGAAAAGGAGCTAGAGATAGCACTTCTTCCATGCTGGTGACAGATCTTTCCACTGGTCCCTGCTCCTGATAGTTTTTCCACCTCTGAGCCAAAAAGGGCAGGGTAGAATTGCTGGTGGGTTTCTGATAGTGATGCTCCTGCATTGCCCAGAGGACCTTTTTCCTGCCAGTAAAGTGAGTGCCCCATCCTCATACTGCCTTCAGTTCCTGCTGTGTGAGGAAACTGCACCCTGGTTGTCAGTCTTGTCTGCAGGTGTGTTGAATGCTCAAATTCTCTGCATTCTTTTGATAAATGCTGCAGTTTCTGTTCTTAGAGGTAGCTGCCTGCTGGGTCTCTTAGCTTCTTCAACCTTTTGATGTGTCCTTTTCAAATCAACTACTCTGGCTGCTTTTGCCATTTCCATAGCGCTGAATATACCCAGTTTTTGAGGATTGTTTTTGATAACTATTGTCCAAGACTCTCCTGGAGTAGATACAGCTTAACTCTGCTTACAGCAAAAGCAATTTTGAAGTAATGCTATGCTGCCTTTTTGTTTAAGGAATCACAATGTAAATGCTGCATAATCATGCATGAAAAATAATCTGTCCATGGAAATGCTGTCTTGAAGGTCGTCTTTGTTACTGCCCAGATATGTCTGTCTCTAGCCAAGTTTTGATGCAGTAATACATCAAGTTAATGTTTAAAAGAAGAGCCAACAGAGTTTACTTCATCTCCAGTAGATAGAAGTACCAAGCATAGTTGTCGATGATTGGGAATTTTAATTTCCTACAAATTTTCTTAAGATTGGTGTGCTGCCACTTTTATTTATTGAATCTCTCAGGATTGTTTATGATTTTGTTTAAAGAACTTTGTGTGCTTGCAGAGGATCACTTAGCAACAGCCTATGGCACAGTGACATGCTCACTCCAGTACTATGAAACATAAAACAATGGGGAAATGCCCAGAAACAGCAAATAAATAGAAATTTAAAGCAAAACAAAGCAGCTCACTTACTGCAGAATTCCACGTTTCTGTGGAGGGACACTTTGTAAAATTCTTTGCTTTTCAGTCTTTACTTACATGTTTGTAATCTTGATCTAATGATGCTCTCTGCTTGTGTAGATGTTCATGGGACTTCTGCAGCTGTTGTAATGGAGCATCTCCTCAGTATTTAAAATAGAAGCAACTATTTGATATTAAAACAATTCACACTTTTGTTTGGTAAATCTTCTTATTAGCATTTCACTAAGTAATAGCTAAGGAATAAAGGTTCCCTGGAGGGACTGGGATCTAGACTGGTGTTCTAACTTTACAGCTCTGTACAGCACTTTGTACAGCTCTAAGACTCTGCTGTTTCTAGTAATCAGCATTTCTTTTCCTGAGAGTGGTGTTGGGGTTTTTTCTTGTTTAGGTTGTTTTTGTTCTTCTTTTCTTTTTTCTTCTCTCTTCCCTTCTCTCTCTTCCCCTGTCTTCTCTTTTCTATTTTTGAGATCAAAAGGAATTACAAGTCCAAGTCTGAATATCTGCGTCTTTCAGGCCATTTGTTATTGTATATTGATACCAATAATTTATTTGACTTAAATACTTTAGCCTACACTGGGAGAGGAAAGCTGAATGGGATCAGAAAACATTTTCTGTTTTTTAAAGATTGTCCTCAGGGTTTGAGGTATGGACAGTAAATACATAGGAAATGCCCCGTGCCTGTGTTTGGTAGCAACAGTAACTTGACAGGAACATAGCTGACACCGTGTTTATGGATCTTAATGGCTCAAGGGGTACATGGTAGGTGTGGGAGAAGTTGAGTCCTGGAAGGATATGCTTTGTTGTAGCTGTTCTTTCTGATTCTGGGATGTGCACTGAAAAAATTCTACCATTTCTTGAAGTTTTCAGGAAGGAATTTGTATTTGGGTCTAGTGTTACCTGAGTTTTAAAAGAGTGGATATGAATCCTGCAGTCACTTCAAATTCTTAATCCCCTAGCCTTAGAATCCAGTGTCTTCAAGAAGAGGAAAACAGGGAATGTTATTATTTGCCTTGGAAAAGACCCTGTGTAAAATACACACTCATAGTAAGGAAGGTATGAAGATAGAGTGTTGAGTGTGATATATGAATGCTGACATAGTGAAGGACCTCAGGTCTTAGCTCAGTTGCTAACTTTGTCATGCAGCAAACCTGTAAGTTGGAACAGTTCAACATGAAAACAGTGCTGAAGTATCTCTCAGTTTGCAAAACCAAAACTTTGTCTACAATATATTTTAACACCAAAGGACTGAGATCCTGTAGTGTAGTAACCTTCACTGATGTGAAGGTTGTCATGTTGCATGCTTACCTTGTTCACATTACTACAGATGTGAAAATCATGCTTAACTGTGCTCACTCAGGTCGTGGGTTTATCTGAGATGAAGCAGCTATAGGAGGTAGGGCAAGGGTATGCATTTACACAGGTACTCTGGTTTGGGCAGGGTTATTGCAGTTTGTTTAAATTGATGGGGTAGGTCATACCAAACCCATCTTGATTGTCTTGTTCTGTGGGTGTCATAAAGAGATTACCTAAGGTTGTGCTGTCCTTTCTGCAGATGCTTGCAGCAGTCAGGGATTTGAAGAACTTACATGTCATGGGAACGAGAAGCCATTTGTTGTGCCTAGAGCTTAGGGTCAAGTGCTGTCGTTGTACTCGTTGGCATTTAAACCACATAGAGTGCTTCCTGTCATTTCACTCTGGTTTGGGGAGCTTTATAGCAGACTTTTCTCTCCTGTCTGATTTCTGTGCAAAGCAGTGGGCTACTTCAATGTCCATCGCCTCATACATTTGTAATTTCACCTATTTCAAAAGCTGTATGTTTGACCCAGAATAAATAGGTAAAAGAATAAACTCTCTACAAGCTAATTCTAAAACTGAAGACCATTAAAGTTATATATATATATATATGTGTGTGTGTGTGTGTGTGTGTGTGTGTGTGTGTGTGTTTTATTAAGGCTAATACTAAAACATGAGATGCTACTTTTCTGTTTGTTGTCGTTTGGGGATAAGGTGCTCAAAATGGAGCAATGGCATGTCTACCAAAAAGTTCAAGTCACTTAATCTCCATGTTGAAAGCTTGTATTTATGTCAAGGATGCATACAACTTGCTGGTCATTGGTTTGTGTGTCATCCCTTGTTTTACAGACCTTTACTGGCTTATTTATTTAAGCTCTACATGTGGCACCTTTGAGCTGAATGTTCCTGCAGTTAGCATAAGCAGGTTAAGCCTGAAGAGCAGAGCTTTTGGAGAACAAATTTCAGACTTCAAACCAGTCTTCACACTGGCTCCATATCTTTCTTTGTTCACCTTCACACACGTCTGGGCTGTGGTGTTCAGAACAGGCTGTACTGAAGGACATGTGTTTGGGGCCTCTCCTGTGATTGTACTTGAAGTTGTCTGGAAGCAAGCCAACTCTTCATTTTGAGGTTGCAAAATTGTTCCAGTGCAGCAGAGGACTGGCTTTGTTCTCCATGGGACTTGCTAGCCTCCTGAGCTCTGTGCCACGTGAGTGAGCCCAGGGGCAGCATCCCCAGCAGAGCCAGGTTACAGCTGCTCTGGCTGTGTAAAGAAGAGGCAAACTATGCATGTCTCTGTCTCTATGTGAGACCTGCAGTAGCTACAGACCTACCCAAAATCTGTTAATCCATTCAAGTACAACATTTGAACAACAACTGTATCTGTAGAGAGAGCACTGGTGATGGGAAGGCTCCTGCAGCACTGTTAGGACAATTCCCTCTAAACTGCTTGTCTCCTTTCTGTTCCTTACTAACTGTGTACTAGGTTGTGCTGCTGTGTTTGTCACACTGTGTTTCCTGTGCCAGAACAGGCAGAAGTGTGCTTCACACCTCAGGTGTTACAGCAGCACATCCTGGGCTGTGAGCTGTGGTGCTAGCCAGAGCTGGGAGCCTGAGTCTTTGAACACCTGCAGGAGTGTCCTGCAACCAACCTGGACATGCAGTCCTACCTCATGGACCACTGCTGAAGGACAACCTGAGACTGGTTGTAATGTTCTGAAAGACAAGTGTGGCAGAACTAATGCTGCCAGCACTAAATTTGCATGTGTTTCTTTAGATTTGGAAAGGTGATTTATTTATTTATTTTTTTTTTTTTGGTTTTTAATGGCATAGAAGGTGTAGTGGGAACATGAAATTTGTAGGTGTTACAGTGGAGATGAGGTGCTCTAGTTGAGGGGAAATCATCATCAAAAGATACTACAAGGTGTCAAATTAGCTTTGCAGTTAGTAGAAACTGTTTAAAATCATGATGTCATTATTTTCACAAAGATAAGTGTTTCAGCAGGTTGTCAGTTATGGTGGAGGTCATGGTGAGGGCAAGTTCTGTGGTGTGAGCCATAGGATAAGTCAGATAGCTGACTATATTGGTCCTTGTGTCTGAAGTCTGAGCTAAGTTGCTAAGTAATGAGCTTGCTTTTCTGAGGTGCTGAGCAGCTGCTATTAAGGTTCACAGAAAAAGCCCAGTGCTCTAGCTGTCTCCTCTGAATGTAAATATGAATGCAGCAGCCCAAACATGTATGTGAATCCTATTCCATCTGTCCACCCATCCCCCCAAGAAATCTTAGCTGAGAAATTTTTCCAAATGAATTCCATTGTCAAATTCTGGCAGGTTTTCTGACCATCTTTATTGTTAAACTGCTTGTATTTGGGTTGCTGTGGGCCTCTTTGGTGACTTAATGATGTAAATGTACATGAGTGACTTCTAGTTTTGGGGCACAGGAAGGCAGAGCCTCTCAGGTCCATGTGCTGAAGCTAATACATTGGTGTCCTTCCCTCTGTGAACATGCACAAAAATTGCTGTACTTTTTTGACCACTTTTGAGGGACTTTTCTAACTTCAGAGCAAAATATAAAAAAAGCAGTACAATGCAACAGGCTGTGTGTCGTCAGCAGAATTCCAGTCTTAATGAAATTATCATGGTTATGCTGTACAAAATTGCATGGTTTTGCTATTTGTGTTTCTCGTAGCTCTATTTAACAAACCCCAATACATTGTAAATCTGCTACAGGAGTTCGACTCTATGATCCTTTTGGGTACCTTCTGGTTCAGGATATTCAGTGCTTCTATGATACTTACTGGCAGTGCAGTAGAAGAAAACTAAAATTACAGGCTTTTAACCTTCTCTTTACTAGTAAATAAGCTTTACAGATTGAAGAATTTGTGTTCATGTTTCAGCAATTACACTCCTAATCCTTTGCAGTTAATGAGGTACCACTATATACAAAAGGAACATGCATACTAGTTCTGTGGGGGGGAAATAAGGCATGTAATACCAATTTCAGGATGAAAACGTTTTTTTAAATGAGACACTTTCAGTATTCAGTGAGGGACTTTGGTTCTGTGGGAACTGGTCAAATACAGCAGACATAAACATAGAAGCCAAGTAGCGTGGCAACTTGGTGAACCTCTGCCCCTGTAAAGAAATAAAACCCCAAACACACCAGCAGCTTATTGCTGCACTTTTAGTATGCTTTTTTTGGAGGAGTCTGAAGAGGTGTGAGAGTGCTCTTTCAAATAGTATAGAGAGAATTCTTCCCTCAGCACCTCTTTACAAGTAGAATATTTGGTGAGTGTACACCAGGGTATGAGAAAATCAATAGGAGCAATCTGAAGGCTGTTCTCATTGCATAGTTGAGTTTAACATTTCAGTTTATCCATGCCAAGATCTTTGCAGCTTAAAAACCTTTCCTGTAGAGTGGCACATCCCATGGTCTGAGCTGGTGGCTCTGGGCAGGAGCTGTGGGAATGCTCTTGCAGTGTAGCTGGGAAAGTGGAGTTGGAGGAATAGGCACTGCAGGTAGCAATGTTGGCATCTTTTCCATGTGGACTAGTTGATCTGTAGAAGAGCATGAAATATGTAGTTATGTTGCTAATCTGGACCAAAGTTGATGTCATTGTGTCCTCCTTTGCTCATTTTCTTAGGAAGATTCATGCTAAAACAGGTGTGTGACTGTGCCACAGCCACATCTCCTATTACAGAGTAGTCCCAGACCTGGTTTTGAGGGTACCACGAATTTTCTCCAGAACTCAGAACAACTTTCTGATTCTGAACTTGCAGACTGATATCATGAGCTTGGTATGTCTAACAGAAAAGTGGGAAAGAAGACTTTTATTACCAAGAAAACAAAGGTCATCAGGTCATCTCTCCTGCAAACACAGGATGGAAGGAAAAACTTAATATTTTTGTTAAAAATAATTCCATTACTGTTGGTTTTAAAAATGAAATCCAACCAAATAAAAAAATAAAATAGAATAAGTCCAGTAAATTGTTACTCTGTCACAGTCACCTTTGTGTAGTAGGTTGTTAACTTACGTCTTAACTGCTTCATGTCAATCTGAGATATAAATACGAGTGATAAAATGCAGTTTATTGGATGGGCTGGAAAATAGTTGGTTAGGTCTTAGTTATTTCTCATCATGTTTGCTGGGAATTTTTCCCTAGAAGGAGACAGCTTGAAAGGCACCCATTTTTCATGAGCTATTTTTAATACTTAAAAATTACTTGAAGCACTTATTTGAGACATTTATTTTTGGCAGAGAAGAAAACAGCTGAATTCTCCTGTATGTATTCTTAGTCTCTGCTGCAAGGTGATTCTCCTTTTTTTTCTCCTTTTTTTTATCCCTCACAATCTTCATCTGTGTTTCTGTCTCCTGCTTCCACTTGTCTCACAGACTAATACTTTGACAGCTTTACCAGGAGGAGGCAAAATGTGCTGTAACCTCCTATTCTATACTTGTCTACTGATCCCAAACACATTGCCATAATCATGGTTCAAGTTAACCTGGAGGACATCAGGTCAAGCATTTGACCAATTGCCTTTTATAAGCTTTAGTTTCTTAGTCTGCAAGCACAAGGTTTGGAGTGGAGGTGCCCCTTTCAGTGACCTGCATCCTGCTGGAACAGAAGGGGAAGTGAATGGCTGGGAAAGCTGGTCCCTCTGCATGGTGGGATAATGCAGGAGGTTTCTGGAGGGATCAGTCTGAATGACTCCTCTGTGGATTTTATTGTTCCCTGGGGAGATGGCTGGCTAAAGGAAGCAAAACAAAAAACTTAGCCACACATGTTTTAGCCTAGTTTGTGGTGGGTGTTCCAAGCAGTTAAAATATCTGATTTTGTTTCCACATTAGAGTCTTGGGGTAATTTTTCTGGGCCTTAATTTGGCCCATTAGCAGTATTGGTCTGAACCTCGTCGAGGATTTAATAGCCTTTAACTAATCTAAGAAGTTTGGAGATCCTCTGAGAGGAGTGAAACACTTTTCCCAACAGAATTCCTGCATAGTTTGAATTTTATATTTACTCTCTCTTGCTTTGCACACACCTGTGCATGATGAGAGCATGTTTTCCCTAGTTAATTCATCGTATCACCTCTTGTCACCCAGTTGCCTTGACAGAGATTCCGTGTGTCGTGGGCGCTGGTGTGTTACTGGCCATGGGTCAAAGAGGTGACTAGAAGGGGTTACGAAAAGAGGAGGAGAGAAAAGTGATCTGTGAGGGAAGAAAGCTACAATGGTGAGCCTAATGGTCAACTGGGGGGTTTTGACATTTTGCAGTGTTGCTCTCATTCACTTTACAGGCAGAGCCTGTACCGTTGGTGCTGTATGCAGTGTGATGTGGCGAGTGCACGGGAAAGGAGAAGGAAGCCTCTTTTCTGCTCATCTTGCCCCTGCCTTCAGGCATTGCTTGTTATGCTTGTGTGGCTGTTTGCACAGCCCACTGCCGTGGTGGTGATCCAGCTCCACCAGTGCCAGCTGTGTCAACCTAGGTTTTGTTGGTTAAAATCATCAAACCAGCTCCTGCTACATACTATCATGATAAATTCAATTGTATTTAGCATGTTTCAGCTACTTTTCCACTTTGCTTTTGTCTCCAGGCAATAAAATACTTAACATTTTAATTGCCACTGTTAGCAGGAAAGCCAAAGGTGAGGCTGCCCACAGCATAGTACTCATCACTGGTGCAGTCTGGAGATGAGTTGCCTAGTGCTTGTGCTTTCTGGGGTCATCCTGGGTTGTAGGGTGTGTGAAAAGAGGAAGGGGAAGAAAGATGACATTGCAGTGAGAAAGGATGACAAGCCTTGAAGTCTTGTTGTCAATTACTCGTGGCATTAAAAAATATAACCTTTTCATGACCTACCTTTGTCTCCTAGAGCATCTTTATCAGATGTAGATGCCTGGTGGTGAAACACCTGACTCAGGATGTGCTGTGCAAGTGCATATTCTGTAATCCTTGCTACCTGGCTACTCCTGAGCCCAGGTTGCCTCTGATAGCTCTTATCAGACCGTAAATAAAATCAGTTTTGTTTGCATAAGGTGTTTCCTAATTGCACTAGTAGACTGCTTGGTGTCGAAGTGCACATTGGAGAGACTATGAACTTGTCAAATACTGAAAACGGTCACTTATTTAAGTTTCTTGGTGAAGGGAGAGGCTGTTGTATTTTTGTGAAACAAAGCAGACTTCTAAAAATGCTGGTTGGTGGTAGTCAGTGCAAGGAAGTGCCTGGAACCACAGAGCACGTTGCAGCACATAGCATTTCTCAAAAGACACTTACATTGGTGTATCTCTGCAAATAGCTGTAGGTCACAGCTTTTAAAGCTGTGGTTACTCAGCCCTGTGTTGCTATGGGATGGCAAATGGGCTGAACTCTAGCTATGCTGGGTCTTTTTGTGTTATTAGTGTGTTGATATGTACTAGTGTCTACTGCACTGTGAATGCCACAGAGCTGAGCTGTGTGAGAGCTTGCTAAACCTCAGAGCAGATTTCTTGGGAAAACTCTAGTTAAAGCTTGTATGACGTGTCTATAGTAAGCAATACATGAATATCCAGAACACTAACCCTGCAAGCCTTCCTTGGTTAGGGACATGGCAAATGTCTGCAGTCTCTACCGAGTGGAGGAGGTTTGTCATTTTCAAATGCAGGAAGTAATTTTTCTTGGTCTTAGATTCACATTTTCTAGCCTGGCCTGGTCCCAGGCTGAGAAGAGGCAGTGCAGAGATTGAAGCTGAGCAGCTTGTGGCCTCAGAACTGATTCCTGGTGTCATGCTTTGCTGGGAGCAGCAGTGCTGTGAGAAGGAAGGGACCCAGTTATAAAATGTCCTGTATAAAGCTTTTCTGTTTGGCTGAATTGGGGGTGGGGGGGTGTCTCTGTAGATGGAGAAATACCTATACTCTGTTTCCCTGAAGTGCAGGATTCTTTCCTATGTTTTGTCTATTGTTTGGTGTGAATTCTTTCAAAAAGCTCCAACTGATTTGGCTTTTTCTAGTTCCCATGGGAGGTTGCTCCATGGTCCAACACATTTTGTCTGCCAGGAAGCCTTTCTGCTAATCAGCCCATACAGTTCCCTCTTGTCATCCCATCAGTCCTAGTTAACTCATTTTGTACTATGTTTGTCTTAAGCATTGTCTCTCTTCTATGCTGATGCTGATACTCTTTCACCTTACCACCTGTTTGCCTTGGCTGAAAGTAGTTGCTCCACAGCCACCTGCCTTCAGCAGTTGATGAGCTGTAAATCCACACACTTTATCTTATGGTAACTTGTTTGCTTGGATGTAACCTAAGAGTTTGAAACTAACTGCCTAGGAAATTTAGGTACCTAAAGGTCACAGCTGTGACCTGGAAACCTGAATCCTTTTGTTGCCTTGGATATCTTAGCTATGTTTAGCTTTCTTGGTGGAACTCAAACCCTTTTGCCTGTTTTTTGTTGCTGGTCACAATGTTCCTTCCAGTGTTGTTGTGCTCTTTTTCCTCTCAGCTTTGGAAGGTGCAGAAAAGAAATTGTTTCCATTCTGTGTAATTTTCAAGGATATCATATACTGACTTAATGGTGTTTTAGAAAGGGCAATGATTTATTTTATGCAAAGCTTAATGTCATACAGTAGGAGTTCTACTTTTTTTCCCTTCCCTCCTGTCTACACTTGAGAAAACTCTCCCCGTTTAACTCTCACACTTTGCAGCAGAAAGGTTTCCTGTATTGCTGGTCTGGTCCTTTTGTGTGTTTGACTATATTACCACAAGGATGTATTTCTGAGGCATCTACACTTCTGCTTTAATATAATATATTTGTATTTAGGCAGCCACAGGAGGAGTGAACTTGGGTAAGAAATGCAATGATTTTTATGACAATACGAATTATGTAATTTGATTTTTGATTCCAGTCTTACACCTTTCTACAAAGAGTGATTTTGATGTGGAACACGTTTTCAGGTAGCATTACAGCATGAATTTTAGAGCAGGTTTTGCTAATAAATAAATAAATATGTAAATACCAGCCCCTTGCTGGCTTTCTGCTTCTTTCCCCTGCTGCATTATGAAATGCTTGAGACATTTTCTGCCTCTCAGAAGTTCCCACTGCACTGTGTAGAATCACCTTGCATACTCTGTGGAATGTTTCTAAAGGTTCCCATTCACTCATAGGAAAGTACTCTCATATCACAAAATACCATTTGGGCATTTCCCTTGGTTTGAGGTCTGCCTGTTAGCATTTTCTTGCAGGATTTCAGGCTGATTCAGATGAAGCCTTTTGCATGTCGGTTCATTCTCATTCCCTAGTGAATTTGGCAAAACTGTGTTGGCAGTTTTTAACATCCTTAATTTTCCTGCTTCTCTGAAGGAACACTTAGCCCTTTCTGAAAAGGTTCTCAAAGGGCATTCATCTAACTTGTCATCTTTTATTATTACGTATTGCACTGCTCCTGGGAGTAATCCTCCAGCTGTAGCATGGTGCTGTTTTATCCCCCCCAGTGGCATCCCCAGCTGCTGCTTGCCTCTGGCAAAGAAGACAAATGGTTATTGTGTTCTGGAGCCATGCCAGGTCTTCTGTGTCCCCGCCTGGTCAGTATTGTTGTGTTTTATTTAGGATCTAGCAGTGTTTGAATAACACTGATTTCTTTTGAGCCTTTCCTTCTCCATCTCCCCACCCACCCAACTGTTGAGTTTTTGTGTAGAGACCTGGACTTAGTAAAGGGAGACAGCTTGATTTGCTCCTTAGTAACTCGAGAAAATATATTTTGGGCTATTTTTCCTTTTTTCTGTTTGAAGTTTTATAATAATAATTGTGAGGAGAATGTTTAGTTGTTCATACAAGTTTTGGAGATTATTTGTGTCTTTAGTTAAACTGTAGCTCAGAAGAGAAATTTTACCAATTTTGAGTAAACTGTTGCACTCAAATTTCACAGAGAAGAATATGAATAAACAGCTGAGCTGGACTTTTATGTATGCCTATCAATGTTTGTTTCAGAGTAAACACACCCTCATCAAATCTCTCTCTCTCTCTCTCTCTCTCTCTCTCTCTCTCTCTCTCTCTCTCTCTCACACACACACACACACACACACACACACACTTGTGTAACCCCCTTCCTTGAAGAGCCTGTGTGCTCAGAGTGGTGACACAAACAAAAGGGCTTCATAGAATCACAGAATGGTTTGGGCTTGAAGGAACCTTGAAGATCACCACCTTCTCTACACCCTGCCTCTCGTTTCCATGTGAGTAGAAAGAAATAAGGAGAAATGGCAGTTAGTTGCTGTTTATTAGCACAACTATAGAAAAAACTCTTTATTAATGCAACATGTGGCCTGACACAAGTGACTTTCTGATTCATAGTTCTCCAACGTGCCCTGCTCTGGTTTAGACAAGTCAATTATTTCCTCTCACCAGCAGATGTAGATAGGAACAATTGGAGCTGTGATAACATTATCTTTAATAGGGGCCAGCTGGGTCACACACCTCCTCTTTCCTGTCTGTAAGCAGCAGCAAGGGATGGCCCTGCAGGCTGCCAGCAGGGAGTCTGGCTGCGGGAGCTGACTGAAGAGGAGGGAGATGCCAGTTCAGCAGTCATCCTCAGCTGCCAGGGATGGAGGGAAATATAGGAGACTTGAAGCAGTGGAGAGGGAAGTCATGGTCAGGAGACTTGGAACACTCTTTTCAGTTTCCCTGGTAAGGTGAGAATCAGCAATTGGACAGCTCTGGATCACCTGCTTGAGGTCATGAGACCTTCTAGGAGTGTATCTGGCTTTGTCCTGTGGTTATAAGCTGCACAGACTTTTCACACTCTAGCTGGGTCCTTGTATTTTAACTGTTTTATCCTCTTCCCATCTTTGCCTGTTAAAATGAGTATGAATACTAAGGATAGTATTTCATGTCTGTGGAAGTCATACCAACAATTTATAGACTCCATTTTCTGAGGATGTTTTACCTGTTGCTGTGACAGGAAAGCTTGAGATTCCTGTAAACAGAGTTGAGTGAGGAATAAGAACTACAATTTTAGCTGTTCTTTTTCTAGTTCATTTAATTATCCTTGCATTCACCATCTTCTCTGAATAGGAAGTCATTTTCCTGTTCAAACAGTGAAAGGGAAAAGAAAATGAATAGTGGGGGGTGGGCAATGTCATTTTAAAGCCCCAACAGTCAGATGGTAGTTTTGTGAGACAAAACCTGAAACTATTATTAACCAATTAAAACGAAGTTCTGACCTACTTTTGTGTCACTGATATTCCTAAGTCAGCACAGCCATCTCAGTGAGACAAGGTATCTGCAGGATCCATGCAGAAGTCCAGCAAGGCCTGGGTTCCTTGCCAAGGATGGAGAGCAACAGGTTCTTCTCCATGTGGTGAAGACAGCTTGTCAGTCAAGGTGTGTGAGGAAAGAGCCCAGAATTAGGGAGTGTGCCAGGCTGGATTTATAGGTTGATGACAAAGTGCTGCTTTGCCTGCTTGTGCATGAGTGATGTTTCTGATGGTCTATTTTAACCTTGACTGTGCTGCTGCCTTAGTGCTCTGTTTGTGATGGAAGTGATACACGAGTTTGAATAATTTACAACCTGAGATTTTTCTGTTTGATCTCCAGTCCTTTACATCCTGGTTTGGGCAACATGTGTTCCTAGGTAGCAGATTTCAGTTTGTACTGGTCACCCCAGAATGCCCATTTATAGCATCAAGTAACTCAGTACTCAAGTGCAGCACCAGTGTTTATGGTTAAGATAAATTTTCTTGCCAGAAAGTGGTTAACACTCTTAAGAATCTGCATTAGCCCAAATGCTCCTATTTATAGTTTTTAAGGAGCCATGACTATGGAATGTAAGTGGGGAAGGGATTTTCTAGGTTCTTGAGCCTATAATTTACGAAGTTTGGTTGAATTTTTAAGCATCCCCAGTAGTACCTTCTATACTAGTTTAACTCTTAAAAACCTCTTCCAAAATACCTGGTGAAACTGAGTTTATCTTTGTCACAGTTGTACTTTAGCTGCCACAGCTACATCCGTCTCTGAGCAGAGGGTGAATTTCTTTCATTTCGTCTTTAGTCAGTGTTGTCCTATTGCTGATTCTCCCTTCAGTGTCAGTTACACTTCTGTGTAATTATTAAGGTCTATCAGTAATCTGCTTACTGTGCTAAGACTACTAATGAAGATATTAAGTAAAATGGTCACAAAGCCTAGTGCCTGAGGAATGTCACTAGCACACCCTCTCTGCTTTGCCACTGCTGCTTTCAGTGTGGGAGCCATTGTCAGCTTCTCTTTTATTTAACTCTTCATTCACCTTTCTCTTCTTCTACGGCTCCTCGTCCTTTGCCAGTGTACCTGCCTCCATGCTTTACTGAGGTCTGATAAAATAGCTTTGATGCATTTTCTTTGTCTAGAGAGTCAGTGGTCATACAGCCAATTTGGGTTTGGTCCATCTTTTTGAGAGTCGTGTCATGTTCTACTACATTTTTTTTATTTACCCCTGAAGACCTGATTGTTTTTCAGTATCTTCAAATGCATTGAAAAGCTGTAAGTAGCTGTCATTTCCCCTCTTCTACTCTTAATAGTTGCTTTTGATCTTTTGGAAGCACTCCAGAATATGGATACAGTTATTCAGAGCCTTTTTACCACCATCCTGTGATATGTCATGTTTTGGTTAATTGGATTTTGTTTTCTTGAGATGTGGATTTGGGGGTTTGAGGTCTTTTTAAGTATCCAGTTATGGTAGAGAGGCAACTTCCCCTCACCTCAGTGCATTAAGCTCTTCAGAGTCATCTGACATCTGTGCCACTCCACTGGGCTCCTTCTGATCAGGCATATTTCACGTGTGATTCCTCATATTGTAGAGCAGGCTAGATTAATTTAAAATGTCAAGGTGATTATTAATTTCTCTCTGACTGCAAGAAACCACCTGTAATTAGTGTAGTTATTGACTTCTGTCAGTCTCATTCCATGAGCTCTGCCTTTGACTGCTGGTGCCCACTGATGTATCTGTATCCATGTGTGTTCACTGATTTGCCTTGCCCCCACACTCAGCCTCTTTATTCTTGCTGAAAGCTGAAGCCAAATATTTGTGTGAAGTTTGAGTGTATTCCTTTTTTTTTTTAATATTAAGCCTAGTCTTGCTACACAGAGATCCCAATTTTTTGTCTTTTTTTATGTACTCCCAAAGTGCATTTCACTCTTTGGCATGCCAGCAAGAAATGCTAGACATCCTTTATTATCAAATCCTACGGCTTTTCACAGCTCAGCAGTTTTTACTAATGACTTAAAAAAATTGTCATCCTGAAATCATAAAAAATGCTTTAGTTGTACATAATTTTGTCCTGTAGTTTAAGCTAATGCAGCTCAGTGTAGTATTCTTTGTATTCCTAAATTTTATGTTTGTTTACCTGCTCCAGAATAGCTGGGCCATAACCTCTGTCAGAGGGATTGTCAGACCTCCTGAGCACAGCAAAGGCATTCTTGTTCAAAGGGAATTTTACTTGGAATGTTCTGCCCTTGCTAATGTTTCTCTGTATGTGTTGGGCAGCAGCTGCTTTGGAAGACAGTTCACTTGGGTGGGAAAAATGCCTCATGTGTGGTTGAGCCATGGAACACTTGTGAGGTCTCTGTTGGACATGGAGGAAGCAAAAGCAGAGACAGCTTGCAGTTGCTGCAGAACAAACTGTTGGCCATCCACTACTAATCACCTTCTCTATGCCAGAGTGTTTGCTGAAGCAATGAATCAGACCCACTGCACTCTTCTTCCTCCTGTTAGAGCCTTGCCTGTGTCCCAGCCACCTTCTCCTGACTTCACTCTCTGCTCCTTCCTCAATACCTTCTAGCAGTGCTGCACCTGCAAGGTTGGTCCATGATGGTTGTGATCTCCCCCTGTGCCCTTCCTCAGTTTGAGAAATTATGAGCTAAGTGTTTTACCTTTGCAGCCACACATTTCAGACCATTTCAAATGCCTTTAAATTCAGCCTTGGAAGGAACAGTTTAATCATTTTGTCTCACTGGGAGCAGTGGTTTCAAGCTGAAGTAATGCTTTGTAATTGAAAGGCAACTTCATTCTTCCATAAATAATACTTGCTGCAACAGGATGGAAGGGAATGCCACAGTCTCTTGTATCTCTTCATGGTCTCTCTTCTCATTTCTGCTCATGCAGCATAGAGATATGATACAGATTAGCCTGAGCATGGCCTTCTCTATGTTTAAAAGCAACCTTACCCATTTTTGTTTTCCCCTTAGGCTGACTGAGTCTTCTAAAGCTTTTGTGTTTCTTCCTTGCTATATTCCAGTGTACTTCTACCTCCTCCTCCTCTATCCTTCGCAGTTGCACAAACATTACTAGTTATCCAGTGTTTATGAGCAGCACTGTAAAAATATGTTTGGATGAAGGAGGATTTTTTTGTTAAGAGAAATATGTTTCCATTTTGGTTTGTTTTGCAGAAGGGATCCTAATTAGTTTAGGCAGGGGGTGAATAAAGATCATAAAAACTTTTTACCCAGACAGCTATTGCTCTCTCCACATGTATTTAAACTCCCTAGTACACAACAAAGACCACATAAATCCAGTGAAGTGATGAACAGACTGTTTTAAATGTACTTTGGGTGCTACCTATATTTGCTTACAACTGGGCATCATCAGAGTCTCTTGAGAAAGGGAAATGCACCTAGAAATTCAACTCTCCTGGGGTAGTAGCTAGCAGAAGTGAAGAGGATGCTGGTGGCCTGGCTGTGCCTCTCTGCTCACCAGCTGGAAGCTTTGTTGAGAGGAGAATTACAGCAGGGACATTGGCAATCTCTTGGGAAGCACAGCCAGACACACCTGAGCTCCCACTGCTCTTGATGTTTGACAGGTGCTGCTGAAGAATTAGCCTTAAGCTGAGCCTGAGCTGTGTGGTGTAAGTCCAGAGCTGAGCTTCCTCAGCCCTTAGGATAAAGGGTGGTAGCCAGGCTTTCTGGGGGATGTTTCTTATAGATCAGCTTTTCTACTTACCTAATCCCAGAGCCAAAAGGAGGGAAGTTATGCAGTCCATGTTGGTGTGTCTCCAAGAGAAACTTTCAGAAGAATATGCTTCCTCATAACTTTCTCTGTATCCAGTAGTTATTAAAAAAAAAAGCAAAAACCAAAAAGTATTTATACTGTCACATCTTGATATTTTGAATGTATATAATGGTGTTACAATTAAGCATTGAAAACTTTTGAGAAGTGCAGCCTTCTTGTGCTCCTGCCTCTGCCTGCCAGCCTGTGCTGGCTGTAGTGCTGCAGTATTTCTGTATTCTGGATTAGCTGGACTGTTCTCCATGATAGCTTCTCCATTCCACTCCTCCTGTGATGTCTGCTCTCCCACAGGATTGATTGAGCTGTCAGTTCAATAACTGGGCTAGAGATGACCCAGTTCACTCAAAGGAACATTAAAATTCTTCCTCATAAAGTCTAAAAGACTAAAAGGGTTTTTGGGGTCTGATTTGCCCATTCCAGAGCTTTAAGTTCAAGAAGTGAGTCAGAAGTTTTGTGAACCACTTCAAAATTTTTACATACGTTCCACTACTGGGATTTCCTCTTATCTTTTAATCTGGTGCACATGGACACTGTTTTTGACAGTCCCAGGAAGGAAAGCAAGGCAGGTTATGCTGAATGCTCATTCTCCTGCATTCTTGTTTTTCTGTAACTTGCTTTCCTTCTTTGGGGCACTAATCCTCCCATGTCACACATTTTCTGTTCAACTTTTCTCCTCTACTAATCTCTGGATTTGTTCTGCTGCCCTTGTTAATCCACAGGAGCCTTGGTGACCTCAGGAGACACCCTTGGCAAGAGGCTTTTCTGGATTTGAGTTACATTGATTATTTCTCCTGCAGTGCTGAAAATCAGCAGTTGCCTTTCAGACCATCCCTGAATAAGACTGAGCTGCTTAACCACTTGCCTACTAAAACCTGCTCAGTGCAGTCCAGCCCTAATGGGGCATGAGCTCTCAGTTTAATATCATGCTCAGAAATAGCCATTCCTGCATCTTTTCAAGTTCTGGAAAAACCTTTTTGCAGCTGCCAAAGTATTGTACAGGAGACAGAAAGATAAACCAAACTGAATTTGCAGTGACAGGGCAAGGGGTAACAGCTTCAAGGTGAAGGAGGGGAAATTTAGGCTAAATATTAGGAAAAGGCTTTTTCCTGTGAGGGTGGTGAGACACTGGCATGAGTTGCCCAGGGAGGTAGTGGATGCCCCAACCATGTTAGTGTTCAAGGCCAGGTTGGATGAAGCCTTGAACGACCTGGTCTAGTGGGAGGTGTCCCTGCCCAGGGCAGGGGGTTGAGACTGGGAGGTGTCCCAGGGCAGGGGGTTGAGACTCGATGATCTAGAGGGTCCATTCTAACCCCTAAAATTCTATGATTCTGTGAATTATAGTTTAATTTCTAGATTTGCGTGTGTGTGTGGTGGGCTGTAAGTCAAAAACAAAGTTCCAGTAACAATGTTCCAGTCTTGGGTAAAGGAAAGAAACTGGGAATCATTTCTGTGAAGAGCTTTAGCCATAGTCCAAAAATGAGATTTCTTGTTTTGCTTTTAAAGAAGTGAAAGGACAAAACTTAGTGCTAGCTGGAGGGTGGTGCTCATTGGAGATATATATGCCAGGGTCAGAGGAGTGAGGAGGGAGGAGAGCAGGACAGTGGGAGAGGTTTGAGTAACTGAGATGCAGTAACATCCCAGCGTTGTTCTGCACCCTGGGTAGGAGTTGTGATTCACTGTCTGTCACTGCTACTGCACAGGCAAGAGCGATGCTGCCTCATTTATTGCTTCTAGGGGAGGGGGCAGAGGAGGCTGTGGGGAGGCAATGCTCACCAAGGTCCTGGGGCTTGCATGAGTTCAAGATGAGCTTCGAATGTACAAAGGCTAGTCAGTGTACATAATAGCTGGAGAAGTGATCCATAAACAATGTCTGTGTATGTTAGCGTATATAGTGTAAGAAAAGCCATGAGATTCCTTTTACCTCATTTTATCTAGAATGCAGCTAGAAGTGAGAACTTCCCAGACATTTCAGAGATCATGCCTAGCTTCCAGGGGAGCAGCCGTGTGCGACTCCTGAAAATGTGCAAAGGGCTCACACATACTCTCTGGCAATTTGTGCCAAGCAGAATGCAAAGTGATCTGCTCTGGCACCAGTGCAAGAAAACCCAAAGAAACCATCTGTTAAACCCAGAATCTTCTCCTCTAGTGTGAAAGTTTCAGTATCTGGGAAAGTGGGAACCCAGCAGGACTTCATAGGCTGCTCCTCACCTTTAGGCATGTCTTGCTGCCTTGGATGTTGCTGGCATCTGAGATTCTGAATGGCATCTCCCAGAGTGGGACTTGCTTCCCTTCTTCTTTGCTTTTTCTCTTAAACTAAGCTGGGCAGAACAACAACAGTTAACCTGTGTAGTTAGTGTCCTGCGGTGGTAGAAAAGTAAGCGCTTTGGTCGGTCTTTAATTTCCTTGATTCCGAGAAGACCAGCAAAAACACAGGATATTTTCAAGCTGCATTTCCTTCCTGCTTGGGAAAGAGCTCCCAGCCGATGTGGTGGCTATTACTGATGCTGCAGTGCTCTCTCCTCTTGTCAGTGTGAGGGGAGAGCCGAAGGGGGAAGTCTCCTCACCGCAGCGGATTTCCTTTCTCAGATTGCCGATGCTGCCACTGCAGCAGAATGTGCAAGTTAATTTGGTGCTGGGGAAGGGGAGAGACAAAGTAGTACCTCGTTGGTGTACTTTCTGCTCTTTCTTTATAACCTTTGGTGGTCAAGTCCCTGTTTGACCTTGTCAGTGGGACAGAGCTGATGTTTCTGTTGCCCAGAGAGATTCGTGTTCTCCCTGAGTATCCTTTGGTCCCATTAGCAGCAGCAGCAAGGGCTGAATACTTGCACTGGGTAGGTGTGATGACAGCCCAGATCACTTTCTTGTTCAGACAGAAAGATGAGGAGGAACTCTCTGAAACATCTAAATGTTTATTTAATTTCAGTACATGAGTATTTTAGGAGCTGTGGAGGGCCTGTATGTCAGTGAAAATACCAGGTAGCATAATGTCTTTCCTCATGTGGAAATGTATACTGATACATACTTTGTCACCTTCCATGGGCTTTGGCAGGGACTCATTTCTGCTGGTTTTGTGCTTGCATAGTCCTGACAGCAGGACTTGTGGATGTGTAGTCCTGGTGAAGGGATGGGACAGGACTGAACTCCTCCTGCAGGACTTAATTGGGGAAAGGAGATTGTGATGGTTTTGTTTGGTCATGTGGATTTCCCTTGGTTTGACCCAAGAGCAGTCAAGCTTTGGTGCTCTTCTGTCCTGTCACCATTGCTCTGCATGAGTAAGTCTTACATGTATGGATGGATGTGCACAATTGTTTTCCTGATTTCTTTCAGGAAATTTCCCCACTTTCTTTCAAAACCAAGTACTTTTAACCTGTAATTAGAGTATCCTGTGGGTTTTTTTCTACTTTTTGCAATAAGGTAAAGGAGTGAACTGGCAGTATTGATTTTTCCCACTCCTCTTCCCTCTCCAGAGTGCTTAAGATATTTTTAGATGCTTTCTTCTCTGAGCTTTTTGGGGAGAAAACAATGTCCACCATTAGATTAGCTGTCAGGGTTAACCTTTGTGAACCTTGGCTTTCTCACCTGGAGATCATGACTTTTTTTCATTATGACTTGTTCAGCATTGATGCACAGCAAAAGTAAACATTGGGTCTGAGGTGGGGGGAAGAAATTAAAAAGCTTTATTTTACAAGACTTTTGGTATAAATGTATGTGGTGAAGATACAGGGTAGGAAAGAGCCCCAGGAGAGGAAGATGATGGCTAAAATCCTGAAGGTCTACATGCAATGTAGTTTAAGAAGCTGAATTAAGATTGAAATAAACAGCACGTCTTGGGGTCAATACAGCCTTAACTGAGTATCTGATTAACAGAATATGATAGATTTGTGTAGAAAAATCTGTATACAGCCTCAGGAGTCAAGGAGCAGAGAGGTCAGGTCATGCTGATGCTGTATGTCCAGTTCTCTGGGAGGAAGATAGTTAAATTACCACAAAGGGACCTTTGGACTGTGATATGTGAAATGTGTAGCAGAGCGTTGACAGGTCCCTACTGGAAAATTGGATGGATTCTTTCCCTTTTGTAGCATTTTATTAAGCTTTCTAGCACTCGAGTTAGTGTCTGATGATTTGGTGCTATCTGCTTAGTGAGAAGGCTTAGAACAAACCTGTCATCTCTGATTTGCCTTCTATCTTCATGCACCACCTTTGGGTGAAAGTTTTGTGAGCATTTTCCACCTACAGCATGGCAAGATGCTGTGAAGGGACGTGCACTCCTGTTCTGCTGTTTCTAAACAGCACATCAGATGAAAACTGAGACATAATAAGAGCTTCGTGCAGCATCCTGGTGAGTGGAGTTTGTTAGCTGCTTGGAGAAGAGGAGCAAAACACTTAAACAATAGGTTTATGAGTCTTTTTATTTTTAATGAAAATATAATAAGTGAAAAGTGAGGATAAACAGAAATGGAGAGTTGGGTTGTAAATTCCTCAGGGACAGAGCAGCAGACAGAGTTCTCCTTGGTTGAGAGAAAAGAACAGGTTGGTATTAAAACTTCATTTCATGTGATTGGTAATCCAGAAACTGTTTCTGAAGAGAAGAGCTTTACAAAAACCCCAAACCACAAATCCTAATCAGGCAGATTCTGAAATACAGTTGATTATACCATGGACTGGAAACACTGAATAAAACAAAAGAAACATAACTATTTTTAGTCATTATTATAAATTATTTTTTTTTGGCTAAATCCAACATTTGCAGTTGTTTGGTTTGGGTTTTTTTTCCCCTGCCTGAACGAATCCAGATATTTTTTTTGCTTGGACATAGTTTTATTTTTAAACACAGCTTCCAGAAATGCATTTGTGTGGGATTGCAGTTGGGACCAGTGGAGAGTCATGGCACTCTGCCAGGCACTCGCCCTGGCCCTGCAGTCCAGATGGGTTGCCAGCATTCTGGAGAAAAACAACCCCAAAACTTTAAACAAATTATGCTTAATGCAAATAAACATTTTTTGCCCTTCTCTGTAATGATTTGGATAATGTGCTGGCTGTCTGTTTCTGGAGGACAGAGGAAGGGGGAAGGGGAGAAGAGAGCAGAGATGGAGCTCTGTATGCCTGTAACTTGCTCTCCAGAGGATTCTGTGGAAAGCATGTGGAGAGGGGACTGCAATGTTTTTAAGCTTGGAGCATTTTGTAACTTTCAGCCAGTCTTTCTATTAAAAGGTGAGCAGGCTAGCGACAGCCAGCTGTAAGAGCATTTATCTAGTGATTGTTTTCTTCCATACATGGGTTTGAAAGACCTGGAAAGGCATGTAGAACCATCTAATCATTTATGTCGGGAAAGACCCTTAAGATCGTTGAGTCCAACCATTAACCCAGCACTGCCCAGCCCACCACTAAACCATGTCCCTAAGTGCCACATCTACATGTCTTTTAAATGCCTCCAGGAACTCCACCACTTTCCTGGGCAGCCTGTTCCAATGCTTGACAACCCTACCCTTTTGGAATGCTTTCCTAAGAACCAATCTAAACCTCCCCTGGAGCATCTGAGGCCATTTCGTCTTGACTTGTCATTGGTTCTTTGAGAGAAGACATTGACACCCACCTGTGTACAACTTCATTTCAGGTAGTTGTAGAGAGCAAGAAGGTCCCCCCTGAGTCTCTGTTTCTTCAGGCTAAACACCCCAAGCTCCTTCAACCACTCCTATGCTTTCCTAAGAACCAATCTAAACCTCCCCTGGAGCATCTGAGGCCATTTCGTCTTGACTTGTCATTGGTTCTTTGAGAGAAGACATTGACACCCACCTGTGTACAACTTCATTTCAGGTAGTTGTAGAGAGCAAGAAGGTCCCCCCTGAGTCTCTGTTTCTTCAGGCTAAACACCCCAAGCTCCTTCAACCACTCCTCACCTGTCTTGAGGTCCAGACCCTTCACCAGTTTTATTGCTCTTCTCTGGACACACTTCAGCACCTCAATGTCTTTCTTGTAGTGATGGACCCAAAACTGAACACAGTACTCAAGGTGTGGCCTCACCAGTAGGGGGACAGGGGGGACAATCACTTCCCTAGACCTGCTGGCCACACTATTGCTGATCCAAGCCAGGATGCCATTGGTCTTCTTGGCCACCTGGGCACACTGCTGGCTCGTGTTCAGTGGGCTGTCAACCAGCATGCCCAGGGCCTTTTCCGTCAGGCAGCTTTCTAGCCCCTCATCCTCCAGCCTGTAGCACTGCATGGGGCTCTTGTGACTCAAGGGCAGAACCCGTCGCTTCATCTTATTGAACAACATACAACTGGCCTCAGCCTATGGATCCAGCCTGTCCACATCCTTCTGCAGAGCCTTCCTACCCTCCAGCAGATCAGCACTCCCACCCAACTTGGTGTCATCTGCAAACTGACTGAGGGTGTATTTGATCCTCTTGTCCAGATCATTGATAAAGACATTAAAGAGGACTGGCCCCAGTACTGAACTCTGGGAAACATCACTTGTGACCAGTCACCAGCTGGATGTAACTCCATTCACCATCACTCTGCAGGCTTAGCCATCCAGGCAGTTTTTTTTACTCAGTGAACAGTCCACCCACCCAAGCCATATATATGCCTTGTAGCTACCATTTACTGTATATGGCTTTGACACTGTCTTCCCTGTCATTCATGTGAGTTTTGCTGGAGTTTGGTGGTAAGTGACAGTGCTGTGAAACCAATGCCTAGTTGGGTTTGATTTTTTACCATAAAGAAAGGCAAGGGGAGTAGGCTGTAGACTATAGCCTACCTCACAGAAGAAAAGGCACCATAGACTTATCTCTGTTTTTTCAAGCTGATGCTGATAAATCTTTTCTCTCACTTCTGTTGCTATGGTGTTAGTTCTTTGCAAAAACAAACCGTTGGGTGATCATGTCAAATGCAAATATCGTTTGGAGAGAGAGATGCTGAAAGGCAAGGGAAGTAGGAGGACTCAAATTCCAGTTGATGACAAACAATGAATCAGTGTTTGTCTCAGCAGAGGGCCATCAGAAATTTTGCACTTTACTTTCACGGACTTCTTTTTGGGTCTGATACTCCACTTGAAAAGGCTTCTTTTTACCTTCTCAAATATTTTTTTATTCTACTTTTACTTTTTTTTTCTTTTCTTAGTGTATAAAAGGAAGGTGGATCTCTTCCAAATTCCACACAGCCCAGGAATATTTGCTTTCTGTAGCATGGCTCGGAGCACAGAGAACTTATTCTTGCAAACAGTTTGATCCTCCAATCCGCGAAATACCAAATCATATTTTGAAGGTTTTTGTGGCTGAAATGTACCTGCTGTCCTTGTTGAGCCAATTGAAGTGGTTACTGAACTTCCTACCAGAGAGGCTACCTTATCATGCTGTCATTTCTTGCATTGCTTTCCTGGTGAAGGGAAGCAAAACAGAGTTATGGAGAAACCTTTTTTTAACACTTTCTGATATGCAGAGTAGGTGCATTTGGTTTCATTCTCAAAATATGCCAGTTGTGTTTAGCTGGCACAACTGTTGTGAAGAAGTTATCTTGCCCAGATGTCTTATGCTTCTGGAAAACAGAAATGCCTGGATGTGCCTTGGAGGCTTTACTTCTATACTGGGGTCAAGGCTGAAAAGGAGGACTGTTTTCTTGTTTCTGAATGTTTCTGTGCAGATCGAGCTGCAAGTGCAGGAAGAATGTAGAGGGGTAACCAACCTCAGATACTTATTTGCTGCTTCTTTTTCACTGTTTTTCAAACTGGAAGTCCTGAAAATAGATGAATTCACATTTTTGTACCTTGGCAACTGGGAACTTTCTGACCTAGTTAAATGGACCCTTTGTTTTTCTGTTTCCTTCCAGATGTGATAGGCAGATGGAAAAAAATCAGAAAAAGCAGTGTGATCATCTGAGATTTCTTTTAAGGATATTAACTGATTTTTCTGGAACTTGGTTGCAGAAGTAGATTATCTCCTTCCATGTCCTTAGCCAAGCTGCAATTTGCTTCATTTTGCCTGAGTTTTGCAGACACCTATGCTTTCCTTTAGCCTTTGTGCTGCACTACGTGTGAGAGTGAAGATCTAAGTGCCAGGGCAGCTAGGCCTTCTGTGGGCTCCCTCACCTGGGCACAGCTTATTACCCACCCCTGAGCACCTGCATCAAGCCTGTCCTGTTTGTCTTTACCATTGCTGCTCACCTGTGTGTGACCAGTGCCTCTGTTCCTGGAATACAGACAGACAATACATTTTCCAGTTGTATTAGAATCTACATGAGGACTTCAGAGGTCCTCAAACTCTAACTGTTAGTAGGAGCATATAGTAATGGGCAAGCAAAGGTGGTCTCTGTGGGAGGAATTGGAGTCTTGCAGTTTGCTTTTGTGCTGTAGGTTATTCTGCTCGGTTAAGCCTGGCTTAGATAAGAGCTGACTACACAAGAAAAGCAATTCTGCTTTGTGGATCAGTTAGATTAGCAACTAGCAAATTAGTATAAGGCTGATAGATCTCTGATTCTAACGTGTCTTATCATCACCTTCCTTAAGGCACTAACTCCTTAATTCAAAGCAGGGCCACTTCTGTAAGGTGTGAAATTTTAGTAGGACAAAACTCAACTGATGAGACAGAGAATCATCAGCCTCTTCTGCCCAGCATTTCTCTCCTTCCTGTGCCTTCCACTCCCTCTTTTGCCAGAGCTGAATAAAAGGGATAGCAGCAATGGAAAGGAGCATGCATGTAGCCGTAAAATCAGATCCTGACTTTAATTCAGTGAGCACACATCTGTCTTTCCTCTCAAAGATGTTCCTGGTGTGACCTTTACAAGCTTAAGTTGCCACTGATGCGGTAGATCACACCATTGGTTGAAGAGCAGCTTTTGTGCTGTGAGCAGCCTGGTGTGATGACTAGAACATGAGCCAGTTCTGGCACTTACACTGTACTAATGTTAAATCTCATAAGTAGCTTCATGGGATCATTAAGTTTGGTTGGGATCTTAGGGGTCTGTAATACATCATCTTCATCAAAGGAGATTTGGCATTAAATTTAAACTAAGTTCCTTAGGGCTTTGCCAAGTCAAGTGTTGAAAACCTTGAAGGATGGAGATCCTAGAGCCTCTGTGGGACTCTGTGCTGTCCTTGTGGTGGATTTTATTTCTGATTTAGTTGGAATCTCCATAGTTTTGATGTATATCCTGATAAATCCAAGCCCTCACAATGACATTGGCCACGTCTCTTAGTATCCTTGAGTGCTATTGGACTACTACCCATCAGGTCCAGTAACCTTCTTTGCATTAGTATTTTCTCAAGAGAAATTTCTTCAATCCATTTCCAGTGCAGGTGGTTCCTCTGCTCCTTGAACTCTGTCTTGGTACTGAGGACCAAGCCCTGTGACACATTGCCATCACTTTCATGCCTTCCTGTGCTGTCTGGAGCAGAGTTTCTGCATACCCCACCTCAAATCTTAGTCTACTACCCAGCTAACTGCCAAAGTCTGCTCTTGGGAGTTCTCCAGGAGCTGCACCCCTCCTCACCAGCTAAATAGCTGTCCCTGTAGGAGAGGAATTTGCACAGATCCTGAGTCACTTGCTTTTGTGGTTCCTGTATTGCAGTACTGGGCATTGTTTTGTGCAGTCCCAAAGATTGAAAGGCATGGCAGACATTCCTTTTGTTAGTGGTCTTAATCTTTGTTGGCTCATTCCTTTTGCATGTATGAGAATTTACAGGTAAACTGAGCTGAAAAGGGAAATGTTGGCTCAGGGTGGAGAAGCACAGGAGGGTGTTTGGATGGAGGGTGCTTGCCTGTGACTTCACTGCTTTTTCATGGTATTAGAGCTACACTGCTGAGAAATAAGTGTCTGAGTAAAGTTGTCTAATATTTAATGAAGTGTAAATTCTCAGGGATATGGATAACATGCCAAAATAAAGGCATTGTGCAAAGTAAATGCCTTCTGTGTGACAGCAACACCTTGGATGGTGACAGGGATAAGAACCTCAGATCCTCCATATATTAATAAAAGTTTCTTTCTGGTTTTTTTCAGCTTGACCTCACTAAACCCATTGAAGATCAGGGCCCTTTGGATGTGATCATACATAAACTGACAGATGTCATCCTTGAAGCAGACCAGAATGACAGCCAGTCACTGGAGTTGGTTCACAGATTCCAGGTAAGCGGCTCTTTCGTGGTCTGTCTGCATTTCAAGCAGGAGGATGATCTTGGTGCAGCAAATTCAGTCTGATTACTGTGCAGTTGGTAGGGGTTTGATGAAAAGAGCCCTCTGGCACACTGCTGCCCTGCAGCCCAGCAAAAGTAGTTTTGTCAGTCTAAAATGGACTTGCACCTTGGAAAGGTTTTATATTGTATTGGTAAGGTTAGTAAGAACTCATTTCCCACCTAATGTCCTGATGTCATTTCAAGAACATTAGTGCTGTTCACAAAGGGGAGCAGGTGTTTGCAGAGCCCTTTGCATGCAGCTCCATGGCAGAAGCCACTGAATTGGCCCAGTTCTGTCTAGTCTTCCCAGTTCCTGGAATGCTAATTTCTGTAACATCAAGGTTGTTGTGAGTGATTCTGTCCTCTAGTGCTGAGAATCCTATTATATTAATTTTTTTCCCCTCAGGTTTCCACTGAAGGTCAGAAATATGCAGGGCATAGGGGTTTTCCCAAAGAATTCCTATCAGTAGTTTGAATTCTGATGAAAGTGATAAAACATCTTTATAATTTTAAAAGGTGTTTCTTCTGATGGATATCTTTGATAAAAGGTGTATTTTTTTACTTGCTAGAGTCAATATTCTCTTTGCACTCATTACAGAGCTTTTCTGCTTCCTCCCACCTGTGTATTACTCAAATATACAGGACATGAAAAGGCTTTCTTGTGGGTCTGACCCTCTGGCGCCAGCTCTCTGAATAGCAGATGACTATTCATCACTAAGTAGGGCAGGCATACACTTCCCACAGCGCAGGAAACTTAGGAATGTCCAAAGAAGCATACAGAGAGATGAACTACAGAGTCTGTGTGCTTGCAGTCTTGCCACATTTCAGATGTTAACCAGTTTCCTATCTCATCCATGTGAAAAACTGTTGACCAAAGAGTTGTATGTATTAGCTGATTAAAACACATGAAAACAGTTCTTGGGACTTGGGGTTTGTTTCTTTCTGTTTTGAACTCTCTTATGAATTTGTAGTAGCTATGATGTCATCTGATTTACAGACCAAGTTATAATACACTGATGCCTGATGATCCTTCTTTAGAGTGTTCTTTAGCATAGCCCAGTGGATGACTTGTGGCTGAGCTGGCCACAGTCATGTAGTTGAACTAGAAGGTAGTTTCCCATTTCTGGACTACGCACGTTTCTGACTGTAGGTATGGAATTATATTCTCTCAGTGTCTTCAAAACTCATTCACTAGAAAAAGGTTTTCTCCCAGTGCATTCCAAACTTTGGTAGTGAATGAGATAGAGGGTAGGGACCTCTGTGAGCAGCCTGCTGAATGGTATCCTCTCCCCAGTAAAGCAAGGCCTTGGGCTTCTGCTTCTGAATGTGACTGAGTTGTGCCATGTCACTGGCATGCAGGAACCTTCCATGGTAGTAAAACATGTACCCAGGAGCTAGACAGGCCTATCTGCATTGAATTGCATTCCAAAATGTGTTTTTAGGATATACTTTCATGTATTTTGTATCCAGGGCAGAAGCTGCCTGGAATTTGTACCTGTCTCCATCTGTCCTGTATTAGTTTTAAACTATTGAAACTTGCTAGAAATTAAGAGAGGTATATTCCCCAACAAAAAGAAATTGTGAAAAAGAAATCCATTTATATAAAGTGGGGTCTTTTTGGTTTTCTTTAACTAACATAAATGAGCAACCTAAAACTTACAGTCACCCCATGCTAGAGAGTTACTTATGTGTGTGAGGTGTTATATAAGCACTGTGGTATTTCTGGCACCTACACACAAGTGGAAATAATGTGGTTCCCTTATTGTTCTTCATTAAGTTGTCTGAAAAAGTTCTGATGAGCTTAACCAGACCAAACAATGCAAAATTCATTATGTTTTTTCCCTACTATTGAATAGAAGTGTAACAGCACGATGATACCTGGCACCAGTCTTATTGTTGGCTTCATAAAGCAGTTGTCCAGGAAGCAGAGAGCAAGGAATCCTTGGCCACAGGAGAAGGAATGAACTGCCAGGCTACATTTATGGCCTTTTTAAGAGTACCTTTTCGCAGAGCTGTACTGGAGAGGCCTTGACCGTCTGATCTGCAAGAGCTGAGGAGGAAATTGGCTTCACATTTGCATGGCTCTGTCTCTCTGCAGATCTGAATCTTTGATGAACTGTTGTATGGTCTGCTGGATAGTGCTACCAGAACAGGAAGCCTCTTAGCATGCCCTTTTTTTTTTTTTGTCATTTAATGGCTATTCTCAATTGCCTTGGGAAAAAAAAAAATCACTGCAGGAGACTGAAAATGGCATGGAGGAGTTGCCTGTTGCCAGTGGGATATTTAGCTGCAGAAGACCTTTAGAGCTGAGCTTTCTGAGGTCTTTGTGCTAGTTGGATGTGGTCTGGACTGCAGTTTATCAGGAGAGTATTGGTAGGTGCAAACTGTTCTCCACTGCACTGAAAATCAGTGATGAGTGCCTAGTGATCTCATCCAAAGCCAAAACAAGAGACTGCATGTGGCACAAAGTGCAGCACATGAAGTGAAAAGTAGAGAGATCTTTCTGTTTGCTTTTTAGGACATGTAGATCCTTATTTTGGGGTTGATGATTATTTGTAGAGATGATGGTCAGTCTCTCTTCCTACCCACTGTAACACTGGTCTGAACTGATTGAACATAGTTTATTTGTTGTCTGGTCACAATTGGGTATAGTCCTTGGTGGTTCCTTCTTGGCCAGAAGAACATGGAGGAAAGTCAGGTGAGAAGAGTCCTCAGGGTGCCTTTCACTTACTGGTGCTACAGTTCCTGCCTGCTTGGTAAGAAAGAAAACCAAACTACCCCATATCCTGCTTTCTAGGCAAAGTATATGGCTGTGAAAACTGAGTACGTTTTGGCTTGCGTGAGACGTTGGGGAATCTTTGTTATGCTTTCATTAGAGCAAAATGCTCTCTGAGCAGCTGCCTGTCATAGCTGTGCAGGGGCTTGAGTGGCTTCATTCATTACAGCTTCATATTGGTCTGTTCCATTCAAAGTGATGGCTCAAGTGATGGAAAATCAATAGGGTTATTTGTCTTCCAGAGCTTTTTCTGAATGGGTTTCCTTTGCATTAGCCTTCTTAAAAAGATAGATCACAAGTCTTCTGCTATCAGGTTGATGAAAATTTAAAATGTTTCTTCTCCTGCTGCCCTCGAACTGCTGACTCTCCCACTCTGGAGTTATCCAGGATGGACTCTTCTATTCTTGAGAGATTTCTTAGAGTGGAAAGAGTTAGAGGATTGCTCAGCTGAGAAAATTCAAGTGAAAAATCAAAGGAAACTGTTATTAATTCTTAGGGGTTTGGGGTTTTTTTCTTATTGGGACGACAGGGTGAAACAAACTTGAGGTTTGTTTCAAGGTTTGCAAGGTTTGAGACCTTGCAAACAAGGTCTATTTGCACATGAATTCATAGGCCAGTACCTGTGTTTGTTCCATTTGAAAAACATTTATGTCTTAAATTTGTTGAAAGAGCCTCATAAGTAGCAAAATTAACTAAAATTTGATAATTCAAGTGCTGTTAGGATAGCTTCCCCCATGGGAAGGTATTTGCAAGCTGGAGCAGCAGTGTACTCTTGTTAGGAACTGCAATGATAGGGCAAGGGGTAATGGATCCAAATTGGAGGAGAGGAAGTTTAGGTTAGGTATTAGAAAAAAGTTTTTTACTGTAAGGGTGGTGAGACACTGGCACAGGTTGCCCGGGGACGTGGTGGCTGCCCCAACCCTGGCAGTGCTCAAAGCCAGGCTGGATAAAGCCTTGAGCAACCTGATCTAGTGAGGACATGTCTCTGCCCATGGCAGGGGCTTGTGAGTAGATGATCTCTAAGGTCCATTCCAACCCCTAAAATTCTGTGATTCTTGAAGGGTAAACAGGGCAGCTGAGTACTCAAAAAGTTGCTTTGAGATGTACAGGAAATAGAAATGTAAGAGACATCTGTTCCCCCTTGCTCTTGTCACACCCCTCATCCCTCCCAACCACTGCAGACATCTCCTTTGGATTTAGACACAGGATTTTGAGGTGTCTGTTGAAGATCCAACATGGCTGCACCTTTCCTTTTGGAAGGAGGTGTGCATGAAAAGAGACCATCACAGCCTGAGACAAGAAAATGGAGCTTTTAAGTCTGAATCTGAGGCAAACTCTTTAGACAAGCTTGTGTGTGTCTTTACATCTGTTTCTCCCTTGGAAAATGTCAGCCTGTTGTTACAAAGAGTCATCTTCATGGCCCTGTACATGGGAAAACACAAATCCAGATGGTGTCATTGTTTGGTTTGCTAGCTCTTTTTTTCTTTTGGAATATTTTTTTTGGAACTTTGTTTAATATTAAAGATTATACAAGTTTTATTACTTAGTAATAAAATCAAGTCAATGAATCAGTGAGTCTCTCTTATCATCTAATGACCTAATATTTGCAGTAGATACTGTATCAACTTTCTGTTGAAGTATTTAAAAACAAATCATTAGCTACCTTTTTGGGTAAAATGACAAGCAGCTCTATGCTCATCTATACACAGGCTTCTCAAGAAAGTTGGTGCTTTTTTAAATCTCTGGGTTATATATCCAGAGCTATTTAGTAAAGAACATGAAATATTTGGTCTCTCTTTGATTTCAAGTTTCATTGCTGGACTTCTGCCAGTAATGGAGCTGGTACAGAGCATGACTTAACGCCAGGCCTGGGATACAAACAAAGGAGGATCTGCTAAAAGTCCTTGTTTCTTCTTGTTTGCTTTTATTATGCCAAAGATTAGAAAGAGGAAAACATAGACATTGTCTGGGTCAAGCTGAACTGCAGCCCAAGGACAGAGCCCTTTCAAACTATTGTTGGAAGCCTAAATATGCTCCACATTGTTGCCTGGGTGGTTGAAGTCTGCTGTCAGATACCTGTCTTCAGTAAATCCACCAAAGGAGCAGAGTTGTTTTGTTGGAATGACCAGATAAGATTTGAACATTCAAAGTTAAAAGGTTGTGCTGTACTGGAAGCTTTCTTGTGCCTTCAGTATTTCTCTTTTGCTTCTTCAACTGCTCCATTTTCAAGTTCATATTCAGAGTAGCTCATCTGCTATCAAAATTCAGAAACCCTTCATAAACCCTGTTTATCCAGATCTGTATTCCTGATAGTGGATGCACTCTGTGCCATGGGAGGAGTGCTGCTACTTAGGCTACATCAAGAGTTTTCCAGTCTGTTAAGTGATCTTCACAGGTATATATTCAGTAAAACATGATGCCTGTGTGTGCAGCGGTAATAAAGAGTCAAAGTTTATGAAAAGCTTCACATCAGCTACCATAATTGTTCCTGTGAAACTGGCAAAATGGATTTTTCTTATTGCAATTTCCTGTTGTGGGGAATTGGTCTAAAATTCAGACCGTAGATTATCTATTTTAGATGGTCTTCTGTGCATAGGTATTGGAACTCTTGCTTTTGCATGTGCTGGTGATGTACTGATGAGAGGTGTGGGAGACTGGGAAAGTGCTGGCAGTGTACAGGCCCAAGGGGAAACTGTGTGATGTGCTTTGGGGCTCCTGGTACAATTTGATGGTTCTGTTTTTGAATGCAGAGTTAATACTTTGTGATGGAAATCCAGCCAGCACACAGAATGTGAAAAGAGATGTAGATTTGGGAGGACTGAGTGCATTTTGATGCTCCTGTCCCCTAAATGGCTTCAGCAGTTAACCACTAGCAGTGTTCAAATAGAAATGACATGTATAAATACATTGACCTTGTTCTGCATGGAGAGTCCTTTGCTTCAAAGGGGGAGCTGTTTCTGGATTCAGTTAAAAAGAGAGATCTGTAGCCTGTCCCAAGATTAGCTCTAGAAGACACTTCAGGTCCAAGTTCTTTCTTAGATAACACAAATCTTCACTGTCCTGCCGACAGTCTCTGAGGTCCTGTGCCCTCTGGTTGTCTGAGTGCTTAAGCCTGCAAATGGAGAAGAGCTGGAGAACAGTACCTGAAATAGGTTTGATGCTGAGAAATTTCCTTGTTTTATAAAGAAAGCTCATGCTCAGAAAGTTCATGTTCAGGCTTCTTTGTGTGTGTGTGTGTGTGTGTGAAGGGAATGTCTCCTGGCGCTCAGTGCAGTTCTTTACATTAAAGTAGTTTGTTAAAGTCCTCCGTACTCATAGAAAACAACCTCCACTCCTTCATCTTCATCAGTTATTTCATGTTTGCCTTACAGAACTTTTTGGAGGCTCCTTAAGGCAACAGGATGAGAAATCAGTCACTGGAAGGTCAGCTTAGATGTTCCCTTTCTGTTGAGATGGTGCCTGGTGTAGAATGGCCTTGAGATCATGCTTTCATTCCTGTTAAATTTCGTTATGCTGTGTCAAGCTTACTGCTTGGTTGATCTTTTAATACGATTTAGAGCTATTATCATTAGAAATAAAGCACTGCCAGGTTCCTTACAGAAAGCATAAAGCAGCCAGGCTCTCTCTGGAAATACTTAGAGTATTGTGAGCCAAAACAAGTAGAATACACCAATCCCAGGGAAGCAAGGATACTCCTTAATGCTAAGGTGAGCATCAGGAAGATTTGGGAAAGTGCACAGGGAGGTAAGAGGGAAAAATCATTCCCTCCTTGGAGGGGAGTAAATGCAGTAGAGTCCACAGGCAGGACAAATGCATGTGTGAGGGGAAGGATTAGTATGTACAGGGGGCCAGGATGGAAGTATGGGGAGTTTGAATTCAAGGTGGAACCAGAGACTGGTAGAGGCAGAGGGGTGGTCACCACAGTGTAAAAGGAAGAGCAATGCACGTGTCAGAAGCACTGGAGGATGTTTGCAGTTGGATCTCTGCTGAGGTCACATTTCAGAGCTGTGACATGTTCTGTCTGACTCCTGTGCTTACTTACCTGCTGCCCCATCAGGGTATTTGCTGTCTGTAATGTGCTCATCCTCTCAGTGTGCTTGTGAAGGTGCACACCTTGGTAACTCCCTGTCTTTTAAATTGGGGCATAGAGTGGCTAAAAGAGCTGTTATGCTTTAGATACGTTGAGATACTCAAGTAGAGTTTCATGATCAGCAAGTTTAAGCTAATGCCCTAATCACTGGATCATGCTAGTTCCACAAGGTGTCTTAAGAGAGCATATGCATAACACACATAGGTGTGTTAGATGTATTAGGTAATAAGATACTTCAGCTCTTAAAAAAATTTAAAGACTCATCTGTATTTGGAAGCTAACTGCTCTGCTTAAGACTCTGGAAGTAGAAGGGACAAGAGACTCATGAAAAACGTCTGTTCTGTGTTTTAATGACTTGAAACAAACCCAACTTCTGCTCCAGTGAGCCGATGAAGCTTTTTATCCAGGCTGCAGTGGAAGGGTGAGACAACAGCTGGGTCTGACAGTCTTGATGACTGACTGTGCAAAAGGCTGCCCCTTACTTTTCACAAATTGGCAGCAAGGTTGAACATATCTTTGGGGAATTCATTCTTTGTGTTCTGTGGGGATTATTAAATATGTCAGACGCGTGTATTGCCACTGAAGTGTGCCTCATGCCCTGTGCAGGAAAGCTGCTTGTGTGTTGGGGGTGATGCAGTGGGCTCATTAACCCCCAGTGCTGGATCCTCTTAGCCTCAAAAGAATAATCCCCTTTTAGTAGCCATCAATTCAGACTATGTAGTCAGCAGAAAGCAAAGGTTTGCCAATGCAGGATGGGGGCGGGGTGGGAAATCTGTGTCCCCAGTCAGAGTCTGGAGTGAAATCCCTTCATGGGAATAGATCATGCCATTCTTTTCTCTCCAGCTCAGTAGCTAGCCAAGTGCATCTCCTAAGGCCACCTCATCATACTCCTACGTATGTTTTGGAGTAGGTTTTGTTCCTTGAAATAGTCTATTTAAATGAAGTAGAACTTCATGGAAGTCCATTACTTGCCAGGAGCATTTACCATGCATTTGCATGAATGGATTTAAAGACATGAGTGGAAATGTAAAGATGGCTTTGGGAAGTTGAGTAAAACAAAGGCAGGGGCTAACTTTGGAATTATTTGTCTGATTTTGAATAGGGTGAGATGGATGCTTGTGTTTCCCATTGATTTTATGGGGCCTCGTTGGGGCAATGATGAAGGAAATAAACCTCTGTTGTAAGGAACAGAAGGAAGTTTTGTTGGGTTTGCAAAGCCAATACCTGGCAGCTGTATCTGTGTTCATGGCCAAGATGCAGTAGTGCAGTCATGACCTCAGTGAATGGGGAATTGAGTTCCCAAGATGAAGATCCATGAGGTCATTAACTTTACTTTGTTCTTGTAGTCAGGCAAGGAGAGTATGAACTCAGAGAAGTAGCAAGCAATGAAGGCACAGTTAGAGCAGCAATCTCTTCAGCTCTGCCAAAAAAAATTTCAGCCCTAATAATCCAGTTCTTGACACTGTCTTCAGCCCAAGTAGAGGACAGCAATAATAACAACATAAAAGAACCCAGATGTAGTTCTGAGCTTAGTTCAGACAGTTGTGATGTTCACTTGCAGTAATTCAATACAAGGCTGACCTCAAGTTAGCAATGTGTCATCTTTCTTCTCCTAATTGCTTTTCCCAGTCCTGCTCACAGCTCTTACTGTGGCACTTTGCCACTGGCTCCCTTCTGAGTTGATGTGGTTGCAGCTCAGGTTTTGCTGCTGATAGTGACCCTACAGGAGAAATTGGCCATCCTGAATCAGTTAGCTGTCCTGTTTGTGTTTGTTTGAAATGTCAGTGTCCCAACTGTCTGGTGACTTCCTGTGTGGCCAGTGTCTGTTTGCCTCCCCTTGAAGAGAAGCTGGTCTTAGACGTTTTTAACATTGTCTGTTCTCTTAGTCTCTCATAGTCTTGAGAAGAGGAGTCTCAAGGGTGACCCCATTGCTCTCTACAGCTCCCTGAAAGGGGTTGTGGAGAGGTGGGGGATGGTTTCTTGTGCCATGCCTGCAGTGAGAGAACTAGAGGGAATAAGCTGAGACAGGAGGGATTCAGATAGCTATTAGAAATCTTTTTTTCACTGTCAGGATGGTTAGGCATGGGAAGAGGATATCCAGGAAGGTGGTGGAGGATATGGTTTAGGGGTTACAGCAGAGTGACAGGTGGCCAGTTGGACTTGATGATCTTAAAGGTCTCTTCCAACCCTTATGACTCTATGATTCTTCTCCATCTCATTATTTTTCCACACTCTTCAGTCAATCTAATGCCTTTTTAAAAATAATATATCATTGTTTTGCAGGAGTATATTGATGCTCATCCAGAAACCATTGTCCTGGACCCTCTCCCGGCTATTCGTACACTTCTGGACCGATCCAAGTCTTACGAGCTAATTCGGCAAATAGAGGCTTACATGCAAGGTAGGCCAATACCTGCTCTCCCTGAAGGCTTTGATTGTGACTAGAGAAGGAAGCATCTTGCTTCTGGAGGCTGGATGTGTAGTTTGAAGTAGAGATTCTGGGCCCCTTGCATTTTGTCTCTCCATGGGAGCAGAAACACTGAAGCATTCCTGTGTCACAGGATTGCCCTCTGGAATCCTGGGCTCTTCTTTTTCCATACATGAAGGAGGTTTGTATCTGGTTAAAAATATGATGTGTATTTAATGGGTAGCATATTTACTACATTGAGCAGTTCTAGTGCTCACTCTATCTGGAATATCTTCTGGAAAACATTGCCTTGTTGTGTGGTAAATTGAAGTGACTGTACAAACTCAGCAGCTTGTAATAAGAATCCTGAGGCCTGAATTTGCGGGAGGAGAAGAAAAATTGGTTTTGGAAAGGACTGAAAGAAATGAAATTGTATATGGAGCTAAGGTCTTTGAGAAGCACTGGAAGCCTCTTGCACAAGCTAATTGTGCAAGAGGAGCATAAATGTACTTTTGGTGCTGACTTGTTACCTGACATAAACTGTTGCCTTTAATTGGCATCACTTGAGTTGTATTCCCACATTTAGAAGTCATCCCTTTTCAACCTGAATAATTCTATTATCTTGTAACTGCTGGGTGAAGTTAGTCTTTCGTTTTCTTTCTACTTCTGCTACTGTCATGTTCTTGAAACATTCATTGGCTTTTGAATTTAAATATAGAATAGCTCTGAAGTAACTATTTCATATGTTAGGTGACTGTACTTGAGGAAAATGGGATGTTAGTGGAAATAGAACTGAGATTGTGTTATCACTGTCTTGATGGGCAGATAAGAAGCTCATCAATTTGTATTTTTATAGTTGTGGATTTATAGACATTGTTTGCATGTGACCTGCCTGGTCCCACTGGCAGTGTTTATGTAAAAACAAAGCTGATAATTCTCAGCCCTCTCCCTTGTCTTTTGGCATCTATTTAGGAGAAAATGCTCAATTAGTTTAGAAGGATTTTGTTTCGGAGTGGTTATTGCTGTTTGTGAGTGGGAGGGAGATGCTGAGGGAAACCTGTGCTCTGAGGAAGTGGTTGGGATTTTGTTCCAGCAGCAGAGAGATTCAGCAGAGTTTGGTTTTGTTCTTTTTTTTTTTTATTTTTTCTTAAATTGCTATCTGGTCTATTGTTATCTCTATGAGAACAATATGTTCGGGACAGCATCCAGTTTTTGCAAGTAGTTTGTCTTCCGCATATTTCAGCCTCTTCTGGTCAAACTGATGAGAAAAAGGAGTAAATGCTTAAGGAGGGAAATAAAAAAGCAAATTCATATTCAGTTAAAACTTGTAATGTAAAGAGAAGCTTTTAATAAAGTTGAGGAATGGAGTAAGGAAAAGCTTCACCTATTCTCACTGGCTGCGGCAGTGTTTGCTGACCGTGTGTACCCCTCTCCCTGGCCCTTTCCTCCCCAGTCTCATCTTATTTCTGTCTCATCATCAGAAATATCTTGACAAAGTCCTTGAACCAACTCTGTATTTAGCAGGGGAAATCTCAGGAGAGCTGAATAATTGCCTGACTTCTTGTTCTGGCCTAAGTAGCTCAGCCTCCGTATTCCCGCACATGATGATCTGCAGTGAGAGAAAAGTTACACCCCTCTAGACAGCGTTGTGAGTTTTTCCCCCTCTTCCCTTGTTTTCACCTGCTAAGTTATGTTTTTTCCCGTTGCAGCTGTCATGTCATATCCCAAGGTCATGAGCACTTACAAAACTCAAACAAGAAGTAATACATCTGTGAATACCATGAGCTCCTAGGAGGCACATCTTTTTTTGTTCTGGAATTTCAGTAGGGAAGTCACTACCAAGAAAAGAATGTGTTGGAAAGATGCTTTGTGGCGCGCTCCCTGTCTTTGCTGCCACAGTCTGTGGCCACTAAAGGAACTGAGGTGGAGGAGAACTAGTAACTAGGGCAGAGTTGTATGTGTAGTCTGAGGGGAACCATGGGGTTCAACCTGGGCTTTCCATGTCCTAGTCTGATGCAGTAACCACTCAGTCCTTGTGGAAATAGAAGGTTCACAGACTTGCAGAATCACTGAGGTTGGAAGAGACCTATTGAGAATATATAGTCTTAACTCCTTGCTCAAAGCTCTAAAGCAGGTTCCTCAGGTCCATGCCCAGTTGGGTTTTTTTGTATCTCCATAGATGGAGACTGCATAACCTCTCCTGAGCAACCTGCTCCAGGATTCACCTTGAACCTGCTGTGCTAGCCTGCAACTAGCAGTGCTGAGGTGATTTGCAGAGATTGGTGCTTTATTCAGTACAGATAGTGATATCTCCCTTGGAAGGAAGTAGTACTCTCTTCCGGGGGAAAAAAAATGCTTCAAGAGATATTTTAACATTGATTTTAATGGATTCTATTTTGGAATCAGTAGTCTGGCCAGGGCTGTGACTTCCTCTTTTTCCTGTTCTCTGTTATTTGGAGTGCAAGCTCTAAAAGAGCTACTCGTTCTGAAACCTTCACTTCTGAGTCTTTTTAAAAAAAGATTTGAAAAAATAAAGGTTGCATTCCCAGCTAGTGTCCTACATATCTGGCAGGTCTAGGTTGAAATAAATCACTGAATGGATTTTTTTTTGGTGTGGTAGATGGGTTCTCTCAGCAGCTTTATTGCTTTGTTGACTTACCTGTGAAGAATTGCTTCTTATATAAAAGTGCTTTAGATCAGATTCTGTGATCTTTGGTGAAAGATTAGGAGCATTATTTAATGGAAATTTCATTTTTTAGCCGGGTATTGTAAGGTTGGAACTGTGTCAGCCTTTTTAAAGCTCTAACCTAATGAAAAATAACTAAATTATCTGATGCTGTGTTGAAAAGCTCTGATCCTACAGCTTCAAAATTCAAAATCTGGCACTTAAAAATTATGCTTAAGATGGTAATAGATAATCACTATGACCAGGCACTAACTAACCTTTTTATATTACTTTTTTTTTGTTTAAAGATTAAAAGCTTTTAAAATTCCCTGCATATCTTACAAATAATAATATAAACTGAAGGAATTTGTAACAAAACTGAAGTAAACATGCTGCTCAGTCAGTGCTCTGCCTAGTTAGTGTTCCCATCTGTGCTGAGCTTCCCTTGCTGTTTCAAGTGACTTCTGGTTTTGCTGATAATGTTTGAATATTGAGACCTTAGAGTTCATTTCTTTAACTGCTTGCTCCTAACTTTTTCCCCCTATGATTTAAAAATCTTATTCTCCTTAGATTCATAAATTTTAGATTTGGAGTTAAATTTAAACAGGCACTAGTCTTTGTAGAGTTCTAGACAGAGAACTCCTGCACGCACCAAGCTGCAATTCCTGACTTTCTCTCTCTCTTAACAGCCTTCTTTGAAGTATGGGAGCTATTCCCTTGGGGCACTGTAAACAGTAGAAACCCCTTTAGCTGTGATATTTTCATCCTGGTGTGTAATAGAAATTGTTTATGTTTGATTGTTTACCATTCTGTGAGATGCTGTTGCTGCTGTGTGTGCTCCTGTCTGATCTTGGGGGATATTACAGATCACGGCATCCTTCTCTATTCCCTGAATTTCTTTTTGTCAGATTCTGTCTGTCTTAGACATACTCCTTGAACAGCTGCATGTATCTTTTGTTACTGGGAGCAGGCTCAGAATGATGTCATGGGTAAGGCACTTAATTTGGGGCTCAGGGTTTTCTGCTTGGCACTGGTTCTGACTTGCTGCATGGCTTTGGGCACAGAATGCCACCCCTGCGTGGCTCTCTCTGCTCTTAACACCCATCTGCCTGTCTCTCCCCTTTAGATGCCACTTCATTTTGGGCAGGAACCTTTATTCCAGATATGCATACACATGCTCTGACGCAGCAAGTCTCTGGTGCCAAGTAAGCTGTGTAGGTATTGTTTTAACAGAAATCATGGGTCTGTTGTTGAGTAGAAAACTGCAATTACAATTCAACACCGAAGCAGGTAGTCAGGTTTTATTGTTTGGAAGTTGTGGAACATGTACACTACTCAGAACTTCTCAAAATCAGGCCACCCAGTTAAAAGTGTGTGAAAATAGCTGTATATACATAGCTCTGGGCATTCACCTTTTGAAACTGTGGCTTCTGCTCTCTGTGGCCTACTTTTCAGAGCAGTTTTGGTCAGAGGGGAGAGAGAAGAATAGTCACACAGGTCAACTTCAGTCACCTCTGTCTGTGTTTGAAGCTCTTATTAAAGTGAAAAGAAAAATCTGGGTTTAATTTATAGGCTCTTAATCTCAGGTCTTTATGTAGGGACATATCAGTAAAGCCTGATGTAACCTGCTGCAAATAACCACACCAGGTTTTGGATGCAGAAGTCTCCCTTGTGGATTGTATGCTCTCTTCCCACCAAGAACACACACAGATGTCTCATTACCTCACTTCAAGTGTGTGGTGCATGTTCACGCACTGGATTTTAGTTTCTGTCTGGAAACTGGTATACATGAGTGGAAGGAAGAAATTGGAATGGAATTAATATTCTCTGTGACTGGAAGGAGTTTGTCCATAGTGCATCAGCTCACAGCAGCATTGCTTGTGGCAGTGCTCTGTACCCAGCTGTCAGCACTTGGTAGGTCTCAGCCCTGCTCTGTCAAACTGGAAAGACTCTGGGACATTTGACCCAGGGATGTGTCACCTGACATCCTTCTCATAAAAGCTCATTCATTCATCTAGGAGGGGGTGACAAAGGGACACGGATATGGTAGTGTTATGACAAACAAGTCCTGGCTTTGAGATTTAGACAGCTGCTTCCAAAGGACTAATCCTGTCCTGAGAGAGGTGGCAGGAAAAGAAAGTAGGAAGCCTCAAAAGGAGCCTGGAATCTCCCGTGTTGTACCATTCTCTTCTCTTGTTAAAGTAGTTTACGAAAGTATTTTCTAAGGTAAGAATGTTCAAAGTTAGCCATTTCATAGGCAGAAAATATGAACAGGCTCTCCTGTCCCTTCTTACCTTTTCTTCTTCACTTCAGGTTTTCATTGTTCTGGAATGTTACTGTCCCAGCAGAGGCAGGAGGGACCGCAGAGCTGGGGGCCTCTGTGGATGTGATGGGCACAGTCCCTGTTCTCCCAACCAGGAGGGGCAATCTGCTGACCTGCTGCCTCTGGCCTCCTACAGCTCAAGTGACTCTGCAGTCCAACAGGCACAAAGCCCAGAGAATAATATAGAAAACATTTTTATTGCTTTGTCTCACAGTGTGCCAGTCATAACTCCTTGAACCAACATTCTTCATCTTGGATCCTAGTAATCTTGATGGCCACTGAGTTTTCACAATAAGCCTCCCTGTGAAGTTCAGATGTTGGTTTTGGGTGCACTTAGGTTTAGTCTTTAACTCTCATGTGCTTTGGTGACCAGATATAGGGAATCTGCATCCCACTTCAGTCTCATTAGCTTATCTGAATCTGAAAAGAAACAAGCTTGGACCTTTTATCCATTTATTGCATACCAGTATTGGAAACTTTGTTGTACATCTACATGCATAATTTCAAAGCCTTTGTGTGATAAGGCTGAAAAGGTGGAAAAGTTTATGTCAATTTAAGCAACAGCTTCTATGAATTTTGTGTTAGGGGCTTGGGTAGATCTGAGGAATGACTGAAGCTGCTTTTATGTGGTAAAAATATAGGTCATGACTGCATTCTGTTGTCATGGGGTGTTCCTAAGACATCTCCAGTGTGGGTTTTATGGAAAGGACGTGGATTAATTCTTCAGGGTTATTGTCTCTCTAGAACTAGGAAAGGGGGAGCAGGGATTCTTTTTGTCATCATGAAGTCTTAACTGAATAAATTAGATGTTTTAAATTCCAGCACAGTTGTTTTTCAAGTTATTCTGATCCTCTTGCGCAGATATTTCCTTGGCTGGCATCCAATTTTCCCAGGTATCTGGGTGCTAGACAAAGTAATGAAGGAGCATTGAAAGATAAATTGCTCACAATATCGATGTAAAACTTAACTGGGAATACTTTTTGCAGCAAGTGGCTTTCCCCAGTGTTTCTACTCATATTGTCATAAGATCAGAGGTCAGGAAATCAGTCTTGAAAAACAGGACCTTTCATCTGAGTTGGAAACCAGGACTTGGCTGGCAGAACATTATTCCAGTTCTGGTGTTGTGTGTTCATGTCACTTTTGCTGCTGAAGCAGCGATTTATTTTAGGATGGGTTGCAGTAGTCTGGTGTAGATGAAAAAAAGTAGTGTCCCTTATATTTTCTCAGATAAGTATCTAGCCAACACGTGATACCCCTGGTTAGATTCTGATCTCCTCTCATGAAGAGACCAACAGGACCTTAAGGCTTTATCAGGGTTGTATGCAGCTGATGATAACAGTACCTCAGAGATCCACAAAGAGTATGCTTTCCTTTACCAGGGCCACTAACACTTAGTCTAAGATGGCTATTGCCTCCCATTTCACTTACCTGCTGGCTTTGTGCAGCTGTTC
>NW_008676450.1:86107-86703 GCF_000695815.1 Acanthisitta chloris
AAACTTGAGTGCATTTATGTTCTTGATGTCAGTAGTTGCTTCTGTCTCATGAATTTTCAAAATGGCTCTCAGAAGTTTGAGTGTAAGAGGCTGACATTGTAAAGGTTGATGAGAGGGACTTAAAATGATCTGAGTTTCTTGTATAGTTTATGATTGAGTGGAGCCAAGCCTCTGTGGCCAGTTGCTTGACAAGGTCATTTACTTGTAATTGTCATTTGATACACTGTGCCACTAACATCTTGCTTTTCTTCCTGTTTGGGGTACCCTTCTTACAGCAGTGCATGGAAAGTGCTGATTTTTTGTTTTTCCTGATGTGTAATTGCTGCATATGGGGTGGAAATAAAGAGGTCCAAATGAATTCATAGGCTGGTATGGCTGTGTGGAGACAGTTGGCACTTCTGGAGTGTCAGTAATCATGGTTCAGGCCACTATACTGCGTTTGTGTAAAGGAGACAAAACTTAGTTTAGCTTCATGAAAACAAAAGGATGCTACACCGAGAGGAAAAATCTGTAGTCCCACAGGCTTAGTTTGCATCCCTGTTTGGTGGGCAAGGTGAATGTAGAGCAAGTTTCAGAGCTCAGGGCATTTGTAGGGA